>NW_028301547.1:4392500-4692500 GCF_042242905.1 Orbicella faveolata | reverse complement strand
AAGCAGACACTTCAAGGACTTTTTACTTCTGAAAGCTCAGCTCAGACTCTTGTAACACTGTTCAGCGATATCGTTTTAAAGCTAAGTAGATTATTCCAGATTGATGCATTGACTGACTGGACATTGTGCTATGAGCAGTCTTTGACCATACACTGTGTTACACTGTGTTACACTGTGTTACACTGAGTTACAAAAGGGTTAATGATTGACTATTATTGCACAACATATTAGAACCTGCTTAGAGCGGACACTAGTGAGGGTCCTAAGGGTGTCCGCTTAATACAGGTTTCGCTGTATCTCGAAATTTCGAGTTGGTCCTTTCAATTAGCTCCTCGGTGGTTAATTTTCGGTCTCATTAAGGTTTCGTTTGATTTAAGGTGCAGCTACCCCTTCGCTAAAATGAAACTACTCGTTATTCGAAGCATTTCTGCCCAATGAAATGATTTTTTTGTAGAAAGCGAGGCTTAAGTAAACCTCAAGTCCCTCAATTCAAGGCATTTCAATTGAATATAATGGTCTGCATAGCTCCAAGGCCTGTGAGATTTTGTTTTGTTTTGTTATTTTAGAAATGACGTTATACGTTGACCAGAACTTATACAATGTGGTCTCCAAGTATTTCTTGTTGATATAAATAAAATAAAATACCAACATTTTCAGCAGAAGTGTTTACATTTAAAGATGGCGTCGATTATACCAACAGTCATAGGCTCCTCCTGGTACACGTTTGCTATGGTTTGCTTTAACTTTATTTAACGTCAAAGGCGTTTTACGATACCTCCCATGCTTCGCGTATTTGTCTCCTCGGTTATACATTTTAAAGCTCAAAACAGTGAATGGAAAACATCTTTTTGATGCTGCTAGATGTTAGTCTCAATTTGTTTTAAGTGTCGGGTTTTTCATCAGCTCACTTTAAAACGTTTTGTTTTTCCTTCATACCGCCTTTAGTCCTTTTAAGCCCTACCCCACGCCGTTCATAATCCCACCCAAAACCCCTTGTGATGTTGTATAGACCCGGCCTACTGGGCTTGTAGTCGGAATTTTACGGTATTGCCAAATGCCTTGTTTTTCTTTCTGGTGCAAGATAGTAAAGCTAGTTTATAGCAAGCCTCCAGCCATACATCTTGACATTTATTTTAAAACTGGCCAAAAAATACTAAGTCAACTTACAAACAAATAAGTTGGAAGACCTTGGAATCAGGCCGGGCTCATCCCGTCAAGAAAATTGTACTGAAGTCTGCTCTGGGGGAAGAGAAATAGTTTTGCCCGGAACTCATTTCCTTTCATTTTTCATTTTCAACCACGTAGATATCAATCACTTGAAACTTAGTTACGGCAGAGCCGTTCAGGGATTACAATAAGAATTTACATTTTAGCAGGGCTGCTGAAAGTAGCGAAAGCTAAGAAAGAGCACGAAACAGCCGTACTCGTTCCCAGGCTCTCTGGAGGAGGAGCTCACGTGAAAGTCACGCGGTTTTGTTTTGACATGAGATCGATCTAGTATTTGACGGCAAGGTAGCAGTGGTTAGGTAAGGTTCTTTCTGGCAAAAGATATAAAATTTGGACGAGAGATCATAGGTAAGTGCAAGAGTGGTATACAAAGTAAACGAGTGCTATGCATTAGTATTAAACAGTCGATTCGAACGCCAACTTCTTCCCCGGTCCAGATGGCAGAATGCAGACTACAGTAGCGCTTCACTGCATTTCTCCTAGGTTAGCCTGAAAAGCGGCTCAGGTTAGGGTGTTAGAAGGCTAGCTCTCCGTATCTGGATATAAAATGATAAAAAGTCTGCAGTCTGCCCGCCACCTTAGGGGCAGGGGGACAGGAGGGGTGGGGGGGGGGGGGTATCATGTCAGTGCCCATCTGCCCATATTTATATTTGCAGAGTTACATGACATGACATGTTTAGTTGCAACACCTTCACTTTTGGCTGCACCTTGTTTTGATGGTGAAGCTTGTGAGTTTTCAATTATGACCCTCAAACAACTGTGCCAGCTGGACCTAATCGGTCCTTTAGGTCTGGCTGGATTGACTGAGAGGACAGCCTCTGACTCTCAAAGTGGGAGGTAGGTGACAGGCTAATCACTCGTCACCTTAAAACAAAAGGTGATTACAGAAACTTCAAGTACTCAAACTCAATCTCTGCAAGCATTAGGGACATGACCTTAAAAATCTTCTCTAACCATATTTTAGCTGATCAAGATGCAGTTAGCATTATTGCAAACAGCCACCTTTCTGCCGATACTGTTCTGGTTTGTACCGCTAACAAGCCCCATGAAGCAAAGCTCCAAGCCACACATCATTTTCATTGTAGCTGATGACTTGGTAAGTTTCATGTATAGGAGATCAGCAAAAACCCAGTGAATCAATAGGTAACTTGTGATCAACAAATTGTAAAATACTGGACTCTCTCAGAGACAATGAGTTTAAGACTGACTGTTATAAGATTTTAAACTCTGAGACACAAAGAAAAACGACAGATTTAAAAGGGGCAGAAAGGAGGCAGTGCCCCTTTTTTTCCTTGTAAATGTTGAAAAAAATATACAAACTGTCCTTGGAGTGAATTTTTCTTTCAGTTTGGGATGGGGTTGGGTGTGGCCTGCACTCTGCCACAATTTTCTTTGACCCCCTCTATCTGAATACTTTGGATCCACACCTGAGAAACACACACACAAGAATGAGACTTATTCATGACAAATTGTCACAAGGGATTCTACAGGTGATTCTAAAGGCGGAATTATACATTTGATAAAGCAGCACTACAGGACATCTCCAACAAGAACAATAATTTGTAACAATTGGCATTATTTATAATGAAGCTAAATAATATTAATGTAGTATATTCTGTGTTGAATCTTCAGGGCTGGGATGATGTGAGTTTCCACGGCTCAAACCAGATTCCCACACCAAACATTGACAAACTTGCAAATGAAGGTGTCATCCTTAACAATTATTACGTATCACCTATATGTACACCTACCCGAAGTGCAATAATGACTGGCCGACACCCGATCCACACAGGTGTGTAATAGACAATCAGTATAATTCTCATCTGGATATCAATTAAAGTTAATGTTATAATTATGGACCATGTTAAACTGCTTGAGGCCTAATGTACATGCCCAACAGAACTAATACAGTGTTCATGTACCATACATCAAACAAACCTCTAGTTAATTGATTTACATTTTATAAGTTGCAAGCATTTTTTTTTAAGTGTATTTAACTTAATTAGGAGCTGACTAGTCTTGTTATTTTGAGTTATTTTGGCCACCTACAAAATTATCTTTAAATTGAAGGAGGCCTGAAAATAGTAGTTTAGTAATTAAGATAGAAAAACACCAAAGAGATAATAAGAAGCCAATTAAAAGAACAAGGATTGATGGCTGTAAAAGGATGGAGAAGGTTAAGATGGACTACAAACTGCAAAGTTGAAAAATTTAGGATAAACTTTTCAAGATGCGTGAACCATCAACTGGTAGCTCCTTTAAAAATTTCCTTGTTGTATACCATATTTGCACAGACTTCTGAGGACACTGAGAAGTTTGCCCCTGTGAAAATGTATTTACAGTGTAGTCTAAACAGAGTCAGGATGACAGTCAGGACCAGAGAGCAATTAATGTTATTAGCCCTTGATTAGTGAACTCCATGCAGTGTGTAAAGTGCGTGGCAGGGGGAGGGAACTGTCAGCTGCCAGTACATTTTGACAGTGCTACAGGTTTTTGTTATATCGTGGTAATTTCTCAATTTAATCTGGCTGAGTTAAAGTGCCCAGGTCTGACTTGACTTGGAGAACAAACTGCACTGTATCTTGGGAATATAAACTGCACTGGTAATGCACCATCTAAGTTTCTTGAGTCCAGTCTGTTGAATTATTACCAATTCAAGTAGTTTCCTTCTCCCATTTGTTAACGCTCTCTTCTAGGCATGCAGTCTGGAGTTATTTATGCAGCACAGCCTTATGGACTGGGATTGAATGAGACTCTTATGCCACAGTACCTAAAAGAACTTGGATATGCAACTCATGGCATTGGCAAGGTTTGGCATTTTTCATGTAGGTTGCACAAAAAATATCTATGTAGCTTCCAAATCTTGAACTGAAATAAGGCACAATTTCAGGTTACATTTCTCTGACAAATGGCCTTGCTTTATGTATAACATCAGCCTTAGAAACTCGTTACAGCTGGCAATGGACCTTTTATCAACTTCAAGTGACTTTAAGTGTCGACAAGTTAGTCTAAAATGAGATGAAAAACTACTGCTGACTATTATTTATTAGAATTGCTGCAGACTTACTTACATTTATTTATTAACCCAATATCCCTACAATTTGCACTGCCACATGTCCCTTTTAACTGAGAGGAAAGGTGTGGATATAATATAAACTTGTAACCTAGCTCTCAGCCAGGATTCTCTCCTTCTTTCTTCCTTCAAATCACGACAGATTGAGCCTACTTGCAGGCTTGCATTGATCAATCATTGAAGTCACTTCCTGCCTCGTTCCTAAATATACTGGTCTTTTGTTTTATTTTAGTGGCATCTTGGCTTCTTCAAGGTTGCCTACACTCCTTCCAAGCGTGGATTTGACTCATTCTTTGGTTACTGGACAGGCAAGGAAGACTACTGGGACCACTCCTCCTCTGCTCCTGGTGGGGGCTGGGGACTGGATTTCCATAATAACACTGAGGTTACTACTCACAGACAGATATTGCTTGAAGTTATTAATTAGAACACATCTACTTCATCTGGTCAGTCATCTACTTCCTCATTCCAAGAATAGGTTGTCCAATGATTATTCACAAATGTAATGGATTGGACAATTTTTTAGGAGTATTTTCTTCAAATGGTAAGCCACTGACCTTTCCCAGGGGTCCCGTTTGCAAACCCCACCCTCCCCTAGTGCACACAAAAATTAGCATATCATAGTTCTCTGGCACAAGAAATACTTTGGTTATAACACCCTCCCCCCTCTCCCCTCCCTGACCACCACCACCATGCAGCAATGATACTGAGAAAATCTGCCCAAGGAATTTCTGGAAGGTAATATAAGTATATATTTTTTATTTTGGTAATTGCAGAGAACACTGTAGCCTTTTTGGAAGCATGTCAGTGAAAAAATTTTGTATATTTGTTATAAACTACACACCACTATGGCCATCGTCCCCCTCCCTCCCCCTGGCACTCGTAACCCACCCTAAAACAGGTGCCCATAGTTATAAACACACTTAGAAACCCATTTCAATGATATACTGGCCCAGGGCTTAATGTTGCTTGTTTGTGTTGTGTCTTAATCATTTCACATTTTTGTAGAATGTCTTTACAGAATGGGGAATGTACAGTACAGATCTATTTACCACTGTGGCTATCGACATTATCCAGTCACATGATGCATCCAAACCATTGTACCTGTACCTCCCTTATCAAGCAGTTCACAGTGCTAATAAAATCCAGCCTCTTCAGGCTCCTGAAAAATTGATCAACAAATTTAAAAATATCGAGGATGAACGCAGAAGAATCTATGCTGCAATGGTCACTGCCTTGGATGATGCTGTGGGAAAGGTAAAAACTAAAGGAAGTTTCATTTTAAGGTTTAAAATAATGTTCGTTTAGATTTATCTCCAACGAACGAGGGATTAATGTAATGAACCAATCAGGTTTCGAAGAACATGCAGCTGCCAAACGCGGGAAAACATGCAAACACTTCGGAAAACATGCCGCTGGTGCAAAGCGCGGGAAAAAGTGTAACCGATTACATCATAGTTAATAGAGGGTAATGGGCCAGTCCCCCTATAGGCTCTTTGCAGCTGGGGTCACGTGACCACATTTTTTCTTTTAAAAATTTCTATTATGGGCTATAACTTAAAGAATGCCAGAAATGGAAAGAGCATATTAAAAATACTAGAATGGCCAAGTTTGAGGTCCCTTGCATTAAAGAGTAAGTTAATACGACAGTTTGAATTTTCAGAAAATTTAGAGGATTTGTATGGAAATTGTTGCTGGAGAGCAAGGTCTTGCTCTCCAACAACTTTTTCCATACAAATCTTCTTATTTTTTAAAAATTCAGACCGTCGTAAAATCTCATTCTTAATAGATGGGCGCCTCAAACTTGGCCATTTTGGTATTTTCAGTATGCTCTTTCCATTTCTGGCATTCTTTAAGTTATAGCCCATAATAGAAATTTTTTTAAGAAAAAATGTGGTCACGTGACCCCAGCTGCAAAGGGCCTATTAACTATGATTACATGTAACCCGTATTTAGCGCGGGAAAACAATCATGTTACCGCTGTGAAACGCGGGAAAACATGCAAACGTTGCGACTTGCGGGAAACATGCAGCTGGTGCAAAGCGTCGGAAAAAGTGTTATCGCTCACGCGTAACCCATATTTAGCGCGGGAAAAAAGTCTTGTACGCTGCCGACCACTGCCAAACGCGGGAAAACATGCAAACGCTGCGAAATGCGGGAAGTGAATGTAGCTGCAGCCACGGGAAGCAAAATCACATTTAGTTGGTTGGCTCGAGAGCAAGATAACAATCAAAATGCTTAGTCAACATGGAAACAAAGCAGAATCATAATTATTTTTACAGTCGATCATAACCTTCTCTGTGAGCCAAAACAATCACACTGTCAAAGGCAATGAGCGGAAGTCTAATAAATCAATCACCACTCAGCACAACCGATGGCAACCCAAGGATAAAAGGTTTTCTTAAATCATCTGGTTGGCCAAAAATAAAACCTTGTTGTTCAGGTTATAATTACTCAAAACCTCCTGAGTGATTTTCATTTGCGTGGAAAAACCGGTAAGAATTTTCCACCAAATGGAACTGTACAATTTTTCAACTGATAAACAAAATGAGACCGAACGAGGGTGTACAATTTGACAGCATTTGAAGACCTTCCAGCGGAAAGGACTGTTCCATTCCATTTCATTTCCCAAAACGGCTGGGTATTTCATCAAGGAGCGGGGGAATAGTGTAAAAAAGCAAATGGTACAGAAATTTCCGATCACTCCGGTTAAACGAGAAAAGAGGGATACCTTTGAGGGTATTTCACGTTTTCCGAAAAATTTCCATTAGAAAGGCCCGTTCTATTTGGTCTCCCACCAGAAAAAAAAGAAACGTTTTTTTCCCATACAAAGGGCTTTCTGTTGCCCGAATTTTAAGCAAAACGAAAGGTTTTAAAATCAAGTATTTTTATTTTCAGTATTTTCTCTTTTAAAAAGATAAGAGATGTCTTAGAGGCGAAAGGTTTGTACAGTAACTCCGTGATCGTCTTCACAACGGACAATGGTGGTCCAGCAGCAGGGATGGACAAGAACATGGCCTCTAATTTCCCTTTGCGTGGTCTCAAGGCTACTCTGTGGGAAGGCAAGCGTACCGATATTCTATATCAATGAAAGTTCTCTCATTCTAACTCTGTCATATTTCTGGCAATAGAGATTGTTGTTGTTGTTGTTGTTGTTGTCGTCGTCGTTAATGATGATGGCGGTGATAATGATGATGATGATAATGACGATGATGGCACTTTTTAACCTTAAGTTGGTTTATTTGCTATTCCACGTTACCCTTAGACATAAATCCTCTTGTTATTTCTCTAGATTCCTTAAACTGCCTTCATAAAATTTTTCAAGCATTAGAGGAATGCATGTCGTGTTAGCATCCATGAATACCTAGTGATATTTATATTACCGCTTTCCACAACTATTTATCAACATGTCGCATGTTCTTCACTTTCCTCATAACATGAACAGGCGGTGTACGTGGAGCAGCCTTCGTCCACAGTCCCCTTTTGGAGTCAAAAGGCCGTGTAAGCCTGGACCTGATGCACGTGACCGACTGGCTTCCAACGTTGTACGCGTTAGCAGGTGGAAGTACTAGCAAGCTCCGTAACGTGGACGGGTATAATGTGTGGGACACGCTGTCCAGTGGAAAGAGCTCACCTAGACAGGAACTATTGCACAATATTCACCCGAGTGGCGGAGAGGCTGCAATGCGGTATGGGCAGTGGAAAATTCTGGTTAATGCAGGTAAGAACAACCAAATGCCGTGTGCCATCGAATTACGTTTCCTTTGTCTATGTACGTTCAAGTTGTCTTTCATCAATTACTCAGTGTAGAGAACCGGGTAAACAAGAACCAAATCAGCAAATGTTGTTATGATGCAATTGTTTGGAATGACAATCAATTATTCAGTTAGTCTATCAATCCGACAATCCTTCCAATCAGTAAAGCATTAAATCAGTCAATGAGTTGATTATAAATCTAAAACTTAATCAACTATTGAATGAAGCAATAAGTCAGTCAGTCAGCCAGTCACCACGTCAGTCAGTCAGGTAGGCAGGAAGCCAGTTAGTCACCACGTCAGTCAGTCAGTCAGTCAGTCAGTCAGTCAGTCACCACGTCAGTCAGTCAGCCACCACGTCAGTCCGTCAGGCAGGCAGGCAGGCAGTCAGTCATGGTAAGTCAGTCAGTTGGCATTTGTACTGTCTATCGAGTGTCTTTCCAAACTAGTACTAAAACAAGTGACACCTTGCTTGGCAGGCAAAGCCTGGAATGGATGGTACCCGCCGCCAGGATACGAACAGTCGAATTTTTCCAACAGAACGTTAAAAAACGCCGTGGTTACGTGCGGCGATCCCCCCAGTACCGCACCTGACTGCAGCAAGTCCTCAGGACCATGTCTGTTTGATATTGAACAAGATCCCTGCGAGTACGTGAACTTGGCAAGCCAGCACGAAGACTTGGTTCAGAAGTTGTTAGCCAAGTTAGAAGAATACAGGAACTCCAGCGTTCCCCCCAGGAATAAGCATATGGACCCCAGGGCTAATCCTAAATACCACGGAGGAGCGTGGGTTCCTTGGGAAGATCTTCCTTAGTTTAATTCGTGTTCTTTATACGCAAAGCTTGAATGACCTATGTTGTCATATTACAACGAAATTCGCGCGAAACGTTTCTAATATATAGAGTTTTTTCCAAACTTTTTCCGTAGTTAGATAATGAGTTAATTGAAAAAATTAAAGAAGTAAATGATCAGTATTTAATGGGAGCTCCGCTTTTAGGCTTGGCTAAATCTATCTATTATTTTTTTTATAACTGGGTCAGTAGCGTTAGTAATTCGAAGTATTATCATCCTTTCCATATTCCTCAACCCTTAAATAAGCATTTAAAACCGTCGCACAGCTAAACTAAGAGCTCAAAAGAGCGGAATTCGATGGCTCGCGAGGCAAAAATGTCATTGAAAGGAATAACAGTGATTGCAAAGAAGGCCCAAAACGGCAGAGATCGCCAAAAATCGCAACGGACACACAAGAAACGAGTAAATTTTATTTATCTCGTGTAAAATGTTCATATTTAGGAAGATTTAGCGTTCTAAATCGACCGTATTTCGTTCCCCATACAATCTCTTATAAAGAGTTCAAATTCTCAACGGCTCCTCGCGTAACCTAACGCCGGGTTCTTTCCGCCCGCGAGTCACACAACGCGCGCGTAACGCTTTCAAATATTTGTTTTTCGCTTTTCTCGAGACGTGAGCCTGGGAGGCCTGTGATGAAATGGGTCTTGGCGACTGACTTGTAGATTTCTAAGACGGGAACGATTGTTTTTAGTGCTAAATGCACTATTAGGATGATGAGGAGGGCTTTCGTCCGTCATCATAGTATTCGCCAGGTTCCCATCGATATCATTTGCAAACGTTTCTTGGAATCGATACTGAGATACTCAGTTGAAGTGGTTTTCTCTGTCAAAACGAAAGAAATAACGGACGGCTAGTTATGAAATAGAACACTGCCGAGGTTTCAAATTTGTTTTTGTTGTCGGTGAATGAGACAAGATATTAATCAGGCGGCACGCCCAGAAACTTTAACTTGATATAAATTTTTGGGCGTCTCTTTTTTTTTTTTTAGGGTCCTTCAGGGGCATTTTAATATCTTGTAGTAATGGCAATTCTTAAATACGAGAATTTTTTAACGGTTTGGCTCCTGGTTTATGGTATGGAATTCCTGAAGACTCCATGGCGGCGAGTTAAACCTCGAATTAATCAGATTTTGACGTGACACAGTGGTTCTTTCATTTTGCGCGGCTCAAAGAGGTAAACATACGTGTCTCATAAAGTGACAAAACGTTTTCTGTTTAAAAACAGAAACGCTGTTTAACTTCAATAATGTCCTCTCGTTTAAACCAGTTTTGAAATAGATGTTAATTTGAAGTGCTTTGTGGAATGTGAGGACACAAATCTGCGATCATTGTGGCAACTCTGAGAATAAGACCATGCTTGCGTGACGATGTTATATATTAAGAAGGAATCCACCACAAGTTCCAGTAACTCGTGCAAATTAATTCCAAACTGAACGAGAAAAACCGTGTGGATACGTATACTTATAACTTCAGTGCACTTTATAGTAATTTTTACCATTTTTAGGACCTGATCGTGATCTCGTCCCCAGTGCATACGCATTTTCAAGCAGCGGTGACCGAATGCTCAATGCCCAACCTCGTTCCCAGGGCCTTCTCGACGATTTTTAAAATGTGAAAAGGGCAGAAGGCCCTGGGGGCGAGGTTGACCTAACGCCCTGGACAAAATCAAAGCCCAGAACAAGAAATTTGATTGTGCGCATGCGTTCAAGTTCAACAACAGTTTCTAAACTATACGTAGAGAGGGTAACCGCTGTAAATAATGCTGGCTCACCTTCCGATTTATTGGTCCAAAAAATAGTATCGCGGCCTCTCCCAACGACATGGTCTCCATCGATATTTTTGCCATTATAAATGATTCATTTGAGGGGCTTATTCACAACCGGCGGTTAATCGAGAAAACACAGCAGTTGTTGTATAAAGCTGGGAAACTTTAATGAATCACATTTTCAAAAAGTCAGCAAAAACACGGAGCTCTTTCTCCGAGGCCCCGTCAACACCGCGCTGGAGAAATTTGTAAACGCAACTTTATTTCTACGGTTAGGCCTACCGTCTACACTAATTCGTCACAACAAAGCTTTTCTAAAATGCTCTTCAAACCGGAGGAATTTGAAAACGCCGGCTTTTCATGATCATGTGGACGGAAAACATTTTGAAAAATTAGCTTTTCGAAAACTATGACATCACGATAATCACGTGATTTCCCTGACCGAGTTTTCCTCAGAACACAAATTCGGTAATTGTTGCATTTTCAAATTTCTGCGGCGTAGTGTGGTGCCTATCTTAAGTACAAATGAAAGTCAACTGACTATAGATACAAATGTTTACTAACTGCTAACTACAAAGCCTCTCGTATTCTGGTACTGGCTCGTATTATTCACTCTACATAAAACGTAACCAAGTGTTTGAGACGAAATCCGATAGAAAATCGAGCAATTTCAGTTTTTAGTGAACACAAATCAGGTGCCAGAATAATTTTAGGTATTTTACAGTCCTTTTTAAATTTTCGTAAAACTGAAGACATAAATATTTACCTGAAACAACAACGAAAACAATTTCCCATGAGAACGCGAGAAAATAAGTTTCATCATCAGTTTTATTTCACCAGTACTTACAAGTGTTTCATACGAAGTTCAACATTTGTTTTCAACGTTTGGTGTTGTTAGAAATGATTTTTTTGGAAGATATTTTAAAAAACAGCGTTCAGAAGTTCACAATACAATGAACATAATCTTGGTATAAAGTATTTTTCCACTTGTTACTCGAACTTCTGGTGGATTCCGTCTTAATTTATAATCTATGGTCATTGTTCACTTAGGTTATCATATAAAATATCGCAACCTCGTTTCCAGTTACTGAAGAGAGAAACCTGGGAACGAGGTGCCGTGCATATTTTTGTTTAGGCTGCACACACTACTCCCCACAGTTCTCATTCGGTTTTTCGTCACACCATGCCGTCCATAAACCATTGTGATATTTGGGGTTGGCGTTTTTGTCGTATGGTTTATTTCGTATTGGTACCATAGTTGACTTGTAGGTCTCCAGCAGCTTTAACATGTGGTTGAGCACGTCGGTCTCCTTCTGGGCTAAATTGGTGTATTCGCACGGATCTTCTTCGATGTTGAAGAGACAAGGTCCGTCCTTTTTACCGCATTTTGCTGGCTCGGCAGGCGGCGGTCCGCACGTTACAACAGCGTTTTTGAGGGTGGGGTGGGTGCTAGAGACATTGCGAGGACGTTGTGCGTTTTCTTCCAAACCTGGTGGTGGGTACCATCCATCATGACCGTGGCCTAGTATTGATTGATTAAAAAAAAATGTCTGAGTAAGTGACGTTTTGATTAAAGCCCTGTGTAGTCAATCAATCCCAGTTGAACACACAAAAAGCCATATGGCAGTCGGAGGACTGAGTCGTTAGAATCCAAGAGACGATCATCCTCTCTGTGGAATCCTACTTTTTTCCAAATTGGACATAACGTCATCTTATTAACAATTAGACTACCAGCTCGAGTTTTCAGTTTGAGCGAATAGTCAACGAGGCGAACTCGAGTTGACTATCGCTCGTAGAAAATGAGGGCAAGTAGTCTAGTTGTTTTGGTAGACACTCTAAAGGATTACAGCAAAAATAACTACAATTTTGTGCATTTTAAAGCCTAATTTTCCAATTTCAAGAGCAGCGTACGCGATCGTTGTCTATCGGCGAATAGAAAACGACGAGAGAACCAATCAGATTAGTGGATTTCCAATAGACCACAACTGAGTGGCTAGGAATTACATATATTGACTGCCTAATTCTTAGTTATTGCTGCATTTTCGCTTGATTGACAAATGACTTATGGCCCCAGTTGTTCGAAGGCTGGATAATGCTATTCACCGGATAAATCGCTATCCAGTGGATAGGTGTTAACAAAACAAACCACGCTATTTTGTGTATATTTGTGATTTTTACCTGATGAATTGTGATATTAGCGTTGTTTAGCTGTTAGGTTCTCATTAGTTATTAGGTGGAATACCTGTATACTAGCTCTCAAGCTAAGCGTATATCCACGTTAAATAAAGCATGCATGCATGCATGCATGCATTCATTCATTCATTCATTCATCGGGATTGTGATTTATACCTTTGATAGCGTCATCCAGGCCACCTTTCGAACAACCAGGGACTTGTGTTCTCTTGGAACAGTTTAGAATCACAAAGTCCTGGTCGAATGAACACTTAAAAAGAAGCAAAAAAAAAAACATGTTCTTACTTTCATTCACCAAAAGTTTCCATTGCTGATAACGAATAGCTGACGTCCACGACGTAGGGTCAATGTTGTGCACCAGTTCTTGCCTCGGAGACGCTTTCCCCTCTGACAGAGTAGGCCACATATCATACCCGTCTGTGTCGAGCAGCATGTTAACGTCCCCTCCTGCGCGCCCGTACAACGTTGGGAGCCAGTCAGTCAAGTGCATTAGGTCCATGCTCACTCGGCCTTTGGATGCCAACAGGGGACTGTGGATGAAGGATGCTCCTCGTACACCGCCTGTTGGAGTGGAAACCGGAAGCAAGTTTGAATATCGTCTCTACTCGGAAAAACGCCAAGGTACTTATTGAATTTTTCGACGCTTTGACGCGGCGCCTATTCAAGGGCGCGGCTCAATAACAGTTCATTAAGAAATATGTTAAGTCATTACTTTTTCCCACACCAAAGTCAAATAGTAAGCCTCTTCCACTAGGCGCTGCTTTAGCACTTGAGTGTTTTGAGCGAGCTAAACAGCACAGTGTTGTTTTTACATGACGGCGCACATTAATAATTCTGACTACACTAACACTTTTTCGCGGCGAGTGCAGATCAACTGGACAGATAGGCCTATAATCGAATGGTGGGAATTACAAAAGGATTTTCAGTACACTTTGCTTGCAAGTCATTGTGTGTGAATCAGTGCAAATCTACAGTCGGTTTTTATTTTGTTGCTTTCTCATTTTGTCCATTTTAATTAAACTTAGTTTTGAGTCCTATTTGCAAGATCTGTTTCATCATTTACAGTGTTCTCAAAGTCGTTTAATAAGTTATTTTTTTGTTTGCACCACTCACCTTCCCACAGACTATACTTGGTTCCTCTCAGTGGATAATTACAAGCTGTGTTCCGACTTACACCATCAGCTGGGCCACCATTATCAGTGCTGAATACTATTATAGAGTTTTCGTACATTCCTTGGGCTTTAAGAGCATCCAGAACCTAACACAAGACGAGTAGAGAAATGAGACACACACGAAGTGTGAATAAGAAGAGACTAATCACGGCAAAGGGGCTTTCATCGAATACGATAGAGTTCTTTCAATTTAGAAAAGGATCGATAAAGGAAGGTGGCGTAACACTGGCTACACTAGCAACTGAAGCAAAAGCTTGGAGAACAGCTATTTTCCCTAGATGAAATGCTAGTCCACTACTTCAAGAATTTTGCCAGCTTGCACAGGAGCGTAACAGCTAGCATGGCCCTGTACAGGTCATGGCTCGAATCAGGTCCACTCTAACCAGAGTAAGGCAAAAAGGTAAAGTCTGCATCAGGCCAAGTGGTCCATACGATACCGCCGGAGCTTACACCGGTTTCCGTTGCACGAAGCGACTAGGAGTATTTCTACTCCCCCCTGGATGGGATGCTGGTCCGGGGCCATCGCAGGGTTACGTATATCCCCAAGGTCACGTATACCCGCTGGTACCCATTTATACACCTGGGTGGAGAGAGGCACTGTGATAGTAAAGTGTCTTTGCCAAGAACACAGCACAATGTCCCCGGCCAGGGCTCGAACTTGGACTACTTGATCGAGAGTTCAGCGCTCTCACGCTGACAATGTCCAGATTACTTTGTCATCGTGCCTACGTATCTTTCGGCATAAGCTCATACTGTCCTATTAAATCTACCTTTCCAACGGATTGATCCAGAGCAGTAGCCATTGCAGCAAAGATTCTTCGATTGTCATCATGGATACTTTTCTTAAACTTGCTGATCAGATCTTTAGGAGCTTCGAGTGGTTCATGCGCCAGTGCACTGTGCACTGCTTCATGAGCCAAGTACAGGAACAATGGCTTGGAGGTATCATGTGAATTGATCAGATTCACAGCTTGGTCCGTGAAAAGGTGCGTGCGATAGTTTCCCCACTGATTGTAAACAGGCTGTGAAATTTACAGAGAGAATATTAAAACGACACTAATCGTTGAGTACGAGGTGAAAAATAGACAACGAGGATCGAATGGTTCAATCGACTGCTCATGCGGACATTTCAGTGTGATCTAAACAAAGCATTGGTCTAAAAAATGGCGGGAAATTTGTCGCGTGTTGTTCACGTTTTGAGTTGAATGAAGCTTGTCAAGAAAGCGAGCGAGAGATTTCTTCCGAAATACTTTTCGCGTAATCTCCTCCAAAGTTGTTTATATTTCGGAAAAATGTGACAGTTGGCAAAAGATGTAAGGGAAGATCCGAAATAGGTAAAAGGGACAAGGCCTAATTGCAAGATGACAACTTTACTGGGGTGCTAAGCTTAATTTTATGCTGAAAATCTGTTGGAGGTATCATCTGAACTGCTCAGATTTACAGCGTGGTTGGCGAAAAGGTGCGTGCTGATTAAAACAGGCTGTGAAATTTAGTCCCAGTCCGCACTACACCGGAGAAATTTGAAAACGCAACTGCATTTTTACGGTTATAGGCCTACCGTTCACATTAAAATCCGCAGAAATTGCCTACCGAAAACGGAGCTTTTCGGAAACGCTCTTCAAACCGGAGGAATTTGAAAATGCCGGCTTTGCGTTTTAGTGTGGACAGAAAACAATTTAAAAACGGAGCTTTTCGAAAACGATGACGTTGCGATAATCATGTGACTAACCCTAACCCTCAAGGGTGGAAAAAGGTCAAAAGAGCAAAAAGGGTGCACTCAAGAGTTTCTGCTTCTGGCGTTTTCAAATTGCTTCAGCGTAGCGGTACCCTGGGTGCCAGAGGGAATTTTTTTTGTTTTTGTGGTGAAGCCGCTATCAGTGACAAAAGAATGCTTAAACACATGCAATGACTGATCATTTTACATGCCCAGGTACCTCTGTGTTATTTCTCAGGTCCAGTCCCCATTTATCACCCTCAGCCTCTGAGTGATCCCAATAGTCTCCAGCCCCCAGCCAGTAACCAAGGTGAGAGTCAAATCCACGTTTAGTTGGCGTGTAGTCATATTTAAAAAATCCAAGATGCCACTGCAAAATAATGCATTTGTATAAATAAGTATGCAAGGAACTCTATATTTGCTCTGACTCTTTTTATTGCAACAATAGTACAGTAAATAGTAGTATAGTAATAATAGTTTAGTAAAGTATAGTAAATATCACAGTACAAGCAAATAAATAATAATTATTGTTTTCAAATGCTCCTATCCATATGATATGCATGGAGGAAGTAAATTTTGCCATAAACTGGCTCTGGCATTGGGTCAAGTGTTGCATACCACCAGAGATTATCCTGGTTTCTGTAGCATTTAGCAGCTAGGCATATTTCCACTCAGCCCCCTGGATGTGATACTAGTCCATTGGAGGTGTACCCCCACCATTTAATTCACTAGTACCCATTTATTAGATATAGCTGGGTGGAGGGAGGCACTGTGAGAGTAAAGTGCACAAGAACACAGCCCATTGACCCCAGCTGGGGCTCTGAGTGATGCAAATTAACCCACAAAACTCGACCCAGACCATTACAAAGGCCAACCGATCCCACTCTGCCTTAGACATTCAAATGAAACCCAGCATCTACTGAAAAAACGAAAACCCAGTAAGGATGCCATATGCTTTGTTTTATATCCATACCTTTCCCACAGCATGTGTGGCATAACCCATTTCCTTGAGATACTGAGGCAGAAATTTCTCATCCAGACCTACACCAAAAGGCTGTCCACCCATAATGACACCATGCTGCATTCCTAGAATGGTTATTGTATAATATCGAAAGAAAATCAAGTGAAATGTTAATGAACAACAATCAAACCTAAGGTATTAATCTGGACCAGCAGCTTCATATATTTTCATCTATCAGGCAGAAGTCAGGATAAATAACAGTTCAGACATGAAATAGCCTCTTTTTCAGCTGTCGTTCCAGATGGTCACCCCTCACCCAACAATGGCTGCTTGAACCAAACTAAATTCCTTTCCTTTTGAGTGAGACTGTCATAATTTTGATAAAACATGCAAAGGAATGAGGTTTGGGTTTAAGCAGCTGTTGTCAACGGAGAGACAGTTGCATAACATTAATGACCCCAAATGATGGCTGCAAAGGAGACTAGATGTGAAAGGCAACCAACAAGTAAACAAATGTCAAAATATCAAGCATCATAGCAATGCATACAGAGAGCTATCTCTCTGCAATGCACACAGACAGAGAGCTAGCTTAATTACAGGTGTATTACATGTATACCACATGACCGTAGATAATAAACAAACAAAAGGTTGCTACAGTACTTCCCAGTCTCTTATATGGTGTACAATATACTATACCGGTAGCAATTCAATTATTTCGTACCTGTATGTATTGGATATTTTCCAGTCATGATGGCACTACGACTTGGTGTGCAGATTGGTGACACATAGTAGTTGTTTAAGATGACACCATCATTTGCCAGCGAATCAATGTTAGGAGTTGGAATTTGATTTGAGCCATGAAAACTCACGTCATCCCAGCCCTAAGAGTAATGACAAATAAAGGAAACTGGAGGTCAAGACATTGCCTCTAATATTTATTCAGGCATGCATAATAGCTCTTTACAGTCCTCAATGCATGAAATTCAACAAAAGAAAAATGTAAGATTTAAAGAATGAGTGTATCTATACCAGAGGCTGAGGTTCATGTGAATAAACTGGCATAAATTATGATAACGCACCCACAAACCAGAGTACTCACACAGTAGTAAAAACCAAGAACACAAAGAAAAAAGTTGATCCCTTCTAATTAAAGGCTTTTCTGTTGTATTTGATCACAACTGAACATAATACTTTAATAAAATAGTGGCAGGTCTAGGAGAGGGGCCCGGGGTGCCCGGCCCCCACTTATTTTGGGCAAAAAAAAAAAAATCGTAGAAGGAAGAAAGCCCAGCAGGGCAAGCAGCCCCCACCTCCTCCTCCCTCCTCCCGCCCCCTTAGCTCAAGGTCTGGATCCGCCACTGAAACTATTTATTATGATATAACCATCACTTAATTCAATCAGATGTAGTTAATAATTAACTAAAGCTGCAAGACAAAAGCTTGCTGTTGGACTGCTTACCAAATCATCGGCAAGGATAAATATGATATGAGGTTGGCTAGCATTCTTGCTTTCACCTGCTGTAATCAGTTGAAAAGAAGAAAACACCGCCAACAGCAGCACAAACATCGCAGTAGTTTTCATACTATCCGTAGCCGAACCTCACTGATCTGATCTGCAGTCCTAGACCCTGCCTGGAACAAAAGGCATTATTTACATGGAGGTCGAGGATGATCTATTAAAAAACAGCTGATCGCGAGCTTGCAAACATTGACGGCATCGAATATTAAATCATTGAAATGTCAATATTAACGCGCGTTTCGCACTCACCGTAAATCCACCGTGTGCAGGATGATCGTGGAGAAATCCTAGTTCGCCAACTCTGCGCGATTATTATCACAACCTGTGACAATCATGTGACAAATTTTCATTTCCGCTGGCAAGTCGCCATCTTGAGCTCGCGTGACCTCGCGTCGAGTCACAGGCGACCCAGACGTTGAATACGATTAATACGTGACATTATGCTGTTGGCAATTGCGTTACAATTTTAGCCGTTTATAAGATAATGTATGAGAATGCTTCGAAAATTACTCTAAATTGCGTTATTTTGATGTCTCAAAATAACGCAATGCAAACACAAGGTAAGCCATTTTACTCAAATTGTTTTCTACACGTAGCATTTAGAGTAATTTTCGAAGCATTCTCATACATTATCTTGTAAACGGCTAAAATTGTAACGCAATTGCCAACAGCACAATGTCACGTATTAATCGTATTCAACGTCTGGGTCGCCTGTGGTCGAGTAAATGTGAAATGGACACCGTTGGGTAAATAAGATTTTGTTAATTTATTATTATGCAGCATTTTACGGTAAATACTTTCTTGTGACTAACGTCTCGCTTCCTGTTTTGTGGTTCTTTGGCCCGCTATCCGAGAAGGTTGGCTTTTTAGCTGTCTTATTTTTATTTTATTGGTTTGGGGGCGCGCGATCCTTATCAGTTTTGTTGAACGGACAAATAACGAATGGACCTTTTTACCGATGTCACACTTTTCTGATTTTTTCATTCGAACTCTTCAAATCAAAAAATGAGCCACACCAATCTACGGAGGTGGTGTTTAGTTTATATATGAAAAATGCTCAAAATTGTTGATATTGCATGACATCGGTAAAAGTGGCACATTCCTTTCGGGGAGGGGCTAGGGTACTTCGTATGAGGAGCCTCCTCTCGAAAAGGGTCCTTTTTCGGGCTGGGAGTATAAAGAGGAGTAAGGATTTCACGAATTGAAGTATAGACAAGGTTAGGTTATCTAAGGGCCTTTCAAATTACAGGGTTGCCATGATCAGGAAATGGTCAGGGAAAAAATTCTTCAAGGTCAGTGAGAAGTCAGGGAATTTTATTTTGAGTCAGGGAAAATTTAAATTTTGAACAAAAGTCAGGGAAAATTGAAATATTAATTTAACATTTAACATGGATGAGTTAATACCATTGAAGGCTGGAAGAAACATGTGCGGTCACTGTGATCTCAACTATATCTTTCCTTAATGATCAGAAAGGAAATTTGCTGAAAACTTATTTGTCTTAATGAATGAGTAGAAAGGACAGCTGTAAGTGGAAGTCAGAAGCTGCTACTGGATCTTACATTTTGTATTCATTTGGTCGGGGAAATCTTATTTTTATCAAGGAAAAGTCAGGGAATTTTGGAAAGTGCTGCCTATAGAAACCATGAAAATATCTTGCACAGGTATATTGTGACGAGGGGTTGTAAAGGCCTTTTTTGGATTTAAAATTAATGATATAGGCATTTTTTAGGGTATATTCTGGTGGACCTATTTGAGATAAAACAAAGATTTGATCCAAATAATCTTTTATTGTTGTAACATAACACTTATCTATACAGTATACATTAAGGTCCATCAACTGTGTAATGTGATTAACTAGAACTAACATTATGTGAATTCAACCTGTCTCACGTCTCACATCTCCGGTGAATATTTTGAATGTTATTTTACAGTTTTCTACATATGGAAGCCTATTGCTATTATTATTTATGATTTATCTATTTTATTTAAATAGATGATATTGTGACAAACTATACCTTCATTTTTTGCAAAGCATGCTCCTAGAAAACTGAATTGATCATATCGAGTGGATTGTCAAAGGAAGTGCAAATTGCAATCATTTTGTTTTCCAATTTTGTCCAAGACATGAAAAAAGAATTTTGAAACCTGCCAGACTTTTTAAATTTGACATTGCAACCTCGTGCATGTGTAAGTGGTAATTGTTAATTAATTACCCTCCTTTAATAACTTCAGTGCATTTAGATATTAATTTGTAACAAAACTGGACTATTATAATAATATTACTTAGGTGTCCATCACTGAAAATACATCTTTTTACTTTTGACTGTTTGAATTCTTGCTCATGATAGTGCTCCATTTAAAAAGCAACGGTTTCATTCACTTTTTTTTTGTCACAATATTTTTCTCATAAAATGCATCATTTGAGAGGCTTATTTTCATAGCCGGCGTTAAATTGAGAAAATACAGTAGTTGCTGTGAAATACTGAAGTTTTCATGAAACACATTTCAAAAAGTTCCCAAAAATACAGTGTCTTACTCTAAATACAAATGAAAGTTACCTACATGAAATATAGTACAATTAAATTTCAAAACATCACTAGTTGCTTACTACAAACCCCCCTGTGCCCTGGTATTGGACTACATTGTTAACTCCACATAAAATGCAACTTAAAGAGCTATGGCCATTGTTATAATTAGCTTATATAAAATATCCCAACCTTGTTTCCAGTTACTGGATCTAGAGAAACCTGGGAATAAGGTTGCATGCATATTTTTTCAGGCTCGACAGACTACTCCCCACAGTTCTCATTTGGCTTTTCATCACACCATGCTGTCCATACACCCTCATGATATTTGGGGTCGGCATTCTCATCGTATGGTTTATTTCGTATTGGTACCATGGTTGTCTTGTGTGCCTCCAGCATCCCCAGCATAAAATCAAGCGTGTTTGTCTCTATCAGTGCTAAATTGTAGTATTCGCAAGGATCTTCCTCGATGTTGAAGAGACAAGGTCTGTCCCCAATGCCACATTTTGCTGGCTCGCGAGGAGGTGGTCCACATGTAACAACAGCATTTTTAAGCGTAGGGTGGGTGCTAGAGACATTGTGAGGACGCTGTGCGTCTTCCTCCAAACCTGGTGGTGGGTACCATCCATCAAAACCAAAGCCTAGATATCCATGAATTAAAACATGTGTCAGCTGTGTTGGTGGCATTAGAGCAAGGCCCTGTCTAGTCAGTAAAACTCAATTGACCCAACAAAAAAAAAAAACAAAAAAAAAACGTTACGCAACAGTCAGAGATATAATTATTTATAGTTGTTGGAATCCTACTTTCTATCCAATGAGGGCATCATGTGATCTAGTAATTACATATAACTATATACGTAATTAAACTGACTGCCACATTTTCAGCTATTGACATTGTATTTTCTCTAGATGACAAATGAGCCCTGGTGTTCCCTTGGAATAAAACTTCTTGTTGAATGAATACTCACAAAGAAGCAAAAGAACACATTTCTTACTTTCATTCACCAAAAGTTTCCATTGCTGAAAACGCACAGCTGCTGTCCACGTCACTGGGTCAATGTTATGCACCAGTTCTTGCCTTGGAGATGCTTGCCCCTCTGAAAGTGTAGGCCACATATCATACCCGTCTGTATCAAGGTTGCTAACTTCCCCTCCTGCACGTCCATACAGCGTTGGCAGCCAGTCAGACAAATGCATTAGGTCCATGCTCACTCGGCCTTTAGATGCTAACAGGGGACTGTGGATGAAGGATGTTCCTCGAATACCACCTGTTGGAGTGAAAGCCAGAAGCAAGCTTGAATACTGTCTATACTTCAAAAAGTGCATTTTCTGAATGTTTTGACGTTTTGATGTGGTGCCTATTCCATGGCAACAATATAAGACATAACTTCTTTATCCAAAAACAATGACAACTATAAAACCAAAACTCCATTTAAAATGTCAAGTCATTTTGTTTTTGCATACCAGAGTCAAATAGCTGCATAAGGGAGTTGAGCCTCCTCCAATAAGTGCTTCCCTAGAGCTCAAGCCTTTGAACAAGCAGCACATTGTTGTTCAGGAGTGCATTGCTTTTTTATTTCTATGGCATGGTATAAATTATTTACACAACACTTTCTGTCCACAAAGGTGGGTGTGTGTACCAAGAAACTACAAGCTAAGTGACAAGTGGGATATTCCATAGTATACCACAAAAAAGCATTGAATATACAGGAAGTTATTTTTCTGTTGTAACCCGAGACATACAGGGCTTAATATAACTGGTTGGTGGAGAGTGCAATTTCTTGCTGTTTGCTTGATTGTCTAATGCATGTAAATTGCAATTTACAGTTTTCATTTTGTAGTTTCTTGTTTTGTTCACCTTAAGGTTACAGTATACCTTCAGGTTGGCAATTTTCTTCAAATTTGGATTTTTGGGTCAAAGTAGTGGTCGAAGAATAATCTCTAATTTCAGATAAAAAAATTTGAAGAATGAATGCGGAGAAATGGCGGTTTTACGTTTTCGCCGGAAGTAAAGTTTACCTCTTGATTGACAGCCCTATGGCACATATGCAATCAACCAAGACGATTTTCGCGGTAATTACCTCTACGGATGTCACGAATTGACTACTCAACTCAGTTGATCAGCACTGTCGTTCTGACTACCAAGCATTTTTGGTATTAGGTGTAATTCTATTAAGTTATAAGTAAACATAGACCACGTTAAAAACATGGACCAGTTTGAAAAAGCGAAAACAGTGAAGAACGAATGAAAATACATCAATGAGTGAAGAAGCGAAAGTTCGCCTCGCAGATGAAGCTATGGCTATCGTATAAGGTGAGCAAAAAAAATCGAGGTTTGAGAAAAGAAAGGTTCTGTAAAAATTGGGAACTTGACAGCAATAACAGGGATGTTGACAGAGACTCCGATGAATCCGATATCAACGAATCATTGGACTCATTAACCATTGAGAACCACTAAAATATTATCCATGCACAGTTGACCATGCACAGTTGCTCCGCCGCACTATCTTTTATTTGTTTTCTTCGCCCCGCCACTCTAGCCAGAGTGACCAGCTTCAAGAAAAACCGAGCTACAGAAAAATTGTCTCTCCGCCTTCGGCGCCTTGAGCGCATTGCAAAACACAAGGGGTTTTTGGAAATTCACGTGTGAATTTCACCAGGTTATTGCTAGTAAACTTTCCCTGCACTGATTGGTTCAGTTATCTGAGAACCCAGTTGAAGGCATTTGTGGGCAGAGTTTGTTTGCGAAGCAGAAGATTTTTTTAATGCTGTTTTCTCGAATAAATTTTTTTGCTTGAAGCAGACACTTTAAAGAGTTATAACTCAAAGGGAATTTGTTCAATTGCCCTCAAATTTGGACAGTAGCTAGTGTAACATATAAACTACAAAAACATGTCTGCGAATTGTTAATTTCAAAATATTTTTTCTTCGAGAGGGATTTTTGTACGATCACTCTACATTTTTTTAATCCTATTTCAAAAATGTTCTGTAACTTTTTATTGCAATTGAATATGGCAAAACACAGACAGGTGTTTTAAGCACTTTGGGCCCTGAAACTGAGGAAAAAATGAAATTGGCGGAAAACAAAATTCGCTTTGACTTGTACCTTTCAAAAGGTGATTCGGGCACTCGCATTTAGTGGTCGTGAAAAATTTAACAATTCATTTTATTTCAAAATTCTTGGTATAGTTTGATAGCCAGCTCTATAAGCTTTAATTTGATAAGGGGGTTTAGGTATCTACCGCTTAAACTGCACGTGCTACATCGCTTGCACGTAACACACCCCTGAAGGTATACGGTAACCTTAAGGTCATTCCCCAGTATTGCATTGCGCATCCTTACTGCAGATAATTTATGGCGTCATTAGCGTGTGTTCATGCACATGCACATTGAAAACATGGTGGATTTGCCTTGATATTGAGTTCTGTCAGTTGAAAAATGGCTATAGCTCACTAACGAGCTTGGGCACCCCAAACTTTTTTCCAGTCATTTTAATCAACTACTCATTAGCTTTGTGTGAGAAAAGACTGATCTGATTTCTATTGTTGAAAATTGAATAAATAAGGAAAATAGCATCTGCACTGTAGTCTTTTCTATTTTGCAGTTTGATAGCCGTGGCAAGCATTTTGGTTCCAATGTTGTAATAAGGATTCAGCTGTCTGTCAAAATCAAACTTAAAAAGGTTATTTGTGTCCGACACAAGTATTGACTGTAGTTTGAGGCGTGTTTTCACGAGTCTGGGCTCACAAAGAGTTTACAATAACTTGGAATGCGTTCTTGTAACAAGCATTAAATAACGCTAAAATGGGACATTTTCAATGCCTCACTGCTCCTTAATGAGCATGGGCACCCCCCTTTTTTATTTTATAATTAAAGTTCTCATATGAT
The DNA here is from genome assembly GCF_042242905.1 of Orbicella faveolata. Classification (NCBI taxonomy): domain Eukaryota; kingdom Metazoa; phylum Cnidaria; class Anthozoa; order Scleractinia; family Merulinidae; genus Orbicella; species Orbicella faveolata. The sequence continues at coordinate 4,667,856 of NW_028301547.1, read as the reverse complement.
AAATATTCATTGGACAAAGTTTGAACAAAAATCTATGTGCAGTTTTATTTCAGGGGAATTACCTTAATTTAACTTTATTATGAGTCCTATTTACAAGATCTGTGTTCGAGTTTGCTTGCACCACTCACCTTCCCACAGACTATACTTGGTTCCTCTCAGTGGATAATTACAAGCTGTGTTCCGATTGACACCATGAGCTGGTCCACCATTGTCAGTGCTGAACACTATTATAGAGTTTTCATACATTTCTTGGGCTTTAAGAGCATCAACAACCTAACACAAGATGAGTAGAGAAATGAGATGCACATGAAACATGGATAAGAAGAGACTGAAATCACAAAGTAGCTTCACAAAATACAGTTAAGTTCTTTTTAATCAAGGATCGATGAAGCCAGAAGGCTCACCAAAGCTGGATGAGATTCTTGTCCACTCCTGAAAGAATTTTGCCACCTTGTCCAAGAATGTAACACAGTGACCCTGCGTACAGGTCAGGGTTAGGACCACTCAATCCAGAATCATGCCTCCTAATCTTTCATTAAATTCTTGTCTACATTAGTATAACAATACCTTTTTGATGGATTGATCCAGAGCAGTAGCCATTGCAGCAAATCTTCTTCGGTCCTCGTCGTGGATGCTATTCTTGAACTTATTAATCAGATCTTCAGGAGCTTCAAGTGGTTCGTGCGCCAGTGCACTATGGACTGCTTCATGAGCCAAGTACAGGAACAATGGCTTGGAGGTATCATGTGAATTGATCAGATTCACAGCTTGGTCTGTGAAAAGGTGCGTGCGGTAGTTTCCCCACTGATTGTGAAGAGGCTGTGAAGTTAAGAGAGAGAATAACTATTATTAAAATGATTTTAAATGCACACAGTACTATTTTAAAAAGATTAGCATATCAGTGAGCTCTGTGGCATTACATTCATATTGAAAACATGTGTTTCTCATTTAGGGGTGACACTTGTTCCCCACTTTATGTCAACTTGACATTTAGGACGTTATATATTTAATTTAAATTTAAAAAATGTCTCAAATGACTTTCAAAAAAAACACCATCCTCAAATAAGTGCTGCACTTAAAAAATGGCTGTATCAAAAATGTTAAATGATTTAATAAGTACCAAGTACACTTTTTCTAGAAAATATATCGTTAAAAAAACATCTGGTCACACTGTTAGTAGTTGGCATTATTTGGAGTAAAAGGGTTATAATACAGGGGTTTCATTGAGGGCTGGGCACTGCGCAAATTGGCCGGCTGTGAGGATGATTTTGCCTGACTGGTTTGACCATCTCGCGGAAGTTTTTCATATAAAGAAGTCAGTTCAAATAGTTTTGTCTGCCTGTGAAAACCAGTTGTCCTCCTACCGAAAGAGTCAATGAAACCCCTGTATAATATCATACAAGTATACTAAACGTCCAAACTGGCAAAATTATTTTTTTTCAGCATTAGTTTATTCCACTGACATTACATGCAGATTTATACCTCTGTGTTATTTCTCAGGTCCAGTCCCCATGGATTGTGTGATCCTTCACCCTCAGCCTCTGAGTGATCCCAGTAGTCTCCAGCCCCAAGCCAGTAACCAAGGAATGAGTCAAATCCACGTTTAGTCGGCGTGTAGTCATATTTAAAAAATCCAAGATGCCACTGCAACACAATGCCTTTGTATAAACCAGTATGCAAGGAAATCGGTGTATTTTCCTGTATAAAGCTACATAGATATTATTTTTATATAGTGAAAAAACATTTGAGAGGCTGTTGTTAATCACAGCATTCACAAGTAAGCTTATAAATAACTTTTTTTCACATGCTCCTATCCATGTGGTACGTAAATGTACGTGGGTAGCCAATTTTCCCATCAACTTTATTGGGCCAAGTCCCATACAGCCAGAGAGCTTAGAATTATCCTGGTTTCCACAGCATTAAGCAGCTAGGAATATTTCTACTCAGTTCCCTGGATTGGTTGCTTGTCCCTTGCAGGGCTACCAGCAGCCCCAGCATTAAATTTGCCAGTACCCATTTATGCAGGTACACCTGGGTAGAGAGAGGCACTGTGAAGGTGAAGTGTCTTGCCTAAGAACACAAATCAATGACCCTAAACTGTGGCTCAAACCCGGAATGCTTGCAGTAATCACTTACCGGTAAGGCCACCGAGCCTCTCACTTGTAAAAAAAATTTATAAAAATGAAAACCCAGTAACTCTATGAAAACCCACATGCTTTATTTTAAATCCATACCTTTCCCACAGCATGTGTGGCATAACCCATTTCCTTGAGATACTGAGGCAGCAATTTCTCTTCTAGGCTTACACCAAAAGGTTGTCCACCCATGATGACCCCATGCTGCATTCCTATAGTGGCCATTGAATGACGTGGAAAGAAAATGAAATGTTGATTTCATATAATATATTATTTTAATACATCTCCAGTTATATCTGGAACATTAGCTTCCTATTTATCAAGCAGAAGTCAGGATAAATAACATTCCAAGCATAAGAGCCACACAGAGGAGGGGAGGGGTTACCATGTTTCCTTGATCCCTTGAAGATTTTAGCTTTTCTCCCTTGTTCCCTATTAACAAATTCCATTGTTCCTGATATAAATAGTTTGTTAAGATTCCCTATAATAGCAGAGATATCCCTAATGTTCCCTCAAATTAGTCCCAAAAGTATCCTTTGTTCCCTTGAAATAAATGATCATGTCCCCTTGTTCCCCAAGACCCATAGGAGGTACTCAAACATGAAACAACCAGACAGAAAAGAAATTGTTGAAATATTTGGTATCTATGAAGCTTACAATACATGCTAAGGAATGCAATACGTGACAAAAGTAGTTAAGACACTTAAAGAAAATGACAATTTGTGATATAATTTATAATGTCTATGTTCCTAATTTATATGCATCTAGTGATAATTCTCCAACACCCCCACCCCCGTCCCAATTTAGTGCTGACTGGGTAGATGTTGTGCTCTGCGCTGTCTGACTAATAGAAAATTCAACCTTGTTTGGGTGGAGGACAGAAAAATGTCTCCAAGTGACTCAAAATTACAATTCTACAATACTTCAGCCGCTTATATTTGTAGCTATTGTCTTGCTCTGTGTATGCATATTTGCAAGTCACTTAACTGCAGGCAAAAACTAACCACTACGCTGCCTTGCTTTCCTCTCTTTCATGAGGTGTACAATGTACTACAGTGAGTTTATTATGATTTACATACCTGTATGTATTGGATATTTTCCAGTCATGATGGTACTACGACTTGGTGTGCAGATTGGCGACACATAGTAGTTGTTTAAGATGACACCATTATTTGCTAGATCATCAATATTAGGAGTTGGAATTTGGTCTGAGCCATGAAAACTCACGTCATCCCAGCCCTGAAAGTCATGACAAATAAAGGAAACTGGAGGTTATTTTAAAGAAAATCTTACATGTTTTAATCTTGTAACAAAACAGCTTCCATGGAACTATGCTCCACTTGGAGTGGAAGGGAATTAGTCAAGTAAGTCTTGCAACAAAGTTATTAGTGAACTGTGGCTGTGGTTAATGTGAAAAACTGCCATGAATTATAATATTACACCCATATAACAGCTGACATAAAACTCTTCCATTCAAAACTCATCAGAAGTTATCCCTAGGGTCCACTTAGAAGCTTAGCTTAGCACTTAGTGGTGCTTTCAAATGTGTCAAATATGGCAGCTTAGTCTCTCTAGGTCCTCTACCATCTGCTATTATTTTGATAAAAGAAAACCCGAGAACACAGTAGACATCAAAGTCCATAAACTTCATCCATCCTTATCTTCGCTTTTAATTCTTACAGCATTTCATCACATCAAATTTATATCTCAAACTGTATCAAAAAATTGTTCAATAATTCAAAGAAGTTAATAATCAACTAAAACTACAAGATGTAAATATAAACTACAACTGTGCAATGCTTACCAAATCATCGGCAAGTATGAATATGATATGAGGCTGGCTAGCGTTCTTGGTTTTACCCGCAGCAATTAATTGAAAAGAAGAAAAACACGCCAACAGCAACACAAGCATCGCGGCAGTTTTTATATTGCCTGAACCCTGTCTGAAACAAAACGCATCTTCAAATAAGTTCTTAAATATTCTTAAAACAACAGCTGATCGCGAGCTTGCAAATATTATCAGCGACGAAACGTCAAGAAATGTCAATATTACCACAAGTTTCTCTCTCACCTTGTGCAGATGATGTAGAAGTACTCCTACGTTCGCTAACTCTACACAAAGAATTGTTGTTACCTCACCTGTGACAATCATGTGACAGCTCCATGTGATACTTTCAATTTTCCCCGCCATCTTGGATTTGAAACAAGTTACTACTCATTTCACGTACATAACGGACACAGCGTTTTACGTTAAGACCGCTTCATGACCGGGCTATTTTTCGCGGTTTCCGAGAAATTTTGGCTGTCAGTTAGTTTCCAATTTTTTTTGGTTTGTTCGCCTTTATTTTTGTGAACAGAAAAATTACGAATTCGAAAGTGGCTGAACCCGGGGTGGGGGAGACTTCCACGTAAAAAGGATGGGGTTACTCATCGTACAATAGGACTTTTTTCCGTACCCCTTAGTTTCTTACGGTACCTTCTAGATCAGAGTGGTGGTTAGAAACTGAAAAAATATGACAGGCGATAGTTGGAAATCAACTTTACGAGTTGAAATTATTTGAAGCAATCGTCTCTAGTCTGTCTCTATCGCTGTTAAAAATAATGCAGGTGTCAGTCAATGCGTTGTTTCAGAATTGGTACCTTTTAGGGGTTAAGAGAATTTCAAGACACACCCACAAAACAGGATCTTAATACCTCTTAGTGATTCTGTTCAAAATTGCCGACGAGCACCCCCGTTCTTTTTGTATGGGAGTCTCTCCCTTGACTTGGAATAGCATACTGACACTGACTGTGAAGAGAAATTGCAAGGCAACAACAAACGAAGAACGTCAAATTAGAAGAATACTCTTCACAGTCCTTCGAAAAGTGAAAAACGATATCAAAACCCTTGAAGTGCAGAGACAGCGGAATAAACGTTCCCCAAAACAAAATCGTCAGGGAAGGAACGTCCCGCTTTCTGTGCATTGAATCGGCATCCCCTTCACGAGCGGGACAGCCCAAGAGTTGATCAGAAAGAAATTTTATTATTATTTATTTACTTTTTTTTTATCGCAGTACCATTGTGCTGAATTCACTATATAACTATCGATGTAGTTTTTCTTACATCAGAGGTTGTTTCTCGCTTGTAGTCCTCGCGAATTTTCGCGCGCAACTAATGTAACTACCAACGTTAACAACAGAGGATCTAGGTACTTTCCTTGATCATCTCTTGCTACCAATCAGATTGATAATTATTTGCGCGCAAAAAATCGCGCGAGGAACAACCCAATTTAAATTACTTATAGTTTTTCTGCTGAAGCATGTTTGTAAAACACATGAACCATACTACTCTTCAGCCTAGTGTACGCAACTGAAAGTACCACTGTGAATTCGCCTGCGCGAAATCTCTGTTGAATGTTTTCAATGTCTATAATTTACACCATAGGTTAGGCAGCTAACCTACCATTAAGAGTATGAAACAGAGAGTTAGAAGCCAGAATTCATGAGATGTCTGATACAGACACTGCTCGAGTTAGGCGAGATTTTGTACCTGTACATAATGTTGACTTTCAGAAGCCCTATTGCAAAATAAAAATGTCCTGTCCTAAGCTATTGACTATATTTGAACACTACTGCGGAGGATGTAAAATTTACTACAGTTTACATTAATGCTTGTTTCGATTTTCTCCGCCAAATTAGGTCTCTTTACCCTGACACAGCTCAAATTGACAAATAGCTTTATGAGGAAGGTCGATGATTATATGCAATACGTATCTGAGTGCTGAATGAGATTTGCAAACGCTCGGCTTCGAAGGTGTAACCTGCAAATCAGAAACCAACGTTAGCTTCAGACATTTAATTACTGGACGAGGCTAAGCAAAATATATTTTTTTCAAAATAACGTGATTTGTCAGTGGCGAGCAGAAGGCCTCAGCCTTCGGCTTCGGCAAATAATTGATCTAAGAGGCACTGAAAAATCATATTTTGCAACATTCAAGTTTAACATTATTCGATCACCAATGTTATTTGCACCTTAAAATGATTTTCTACTTTGCATAAGCAGACCATTATTTGTAGAGAGTTCTTTACAGGTCACGTGGTGGGCTCTCGGCCAATGAAAAGGAAGAAAAAATGCATCGAGCGACAACGTTTTCAGGGCGCTGGTAAAAAGAACCCTGGGGACATACATACTACATACTTTATTTGAAATAGGTTAAATTAAAGGCAGCCAGAGGCTGATGTGGACCTATATTTAATCTACAAGTAATAAGGTTTCCATTTTGCATCTGGAGTGACATGCGTTGTTCTTTAATAATGTTCTGTGTCCATCCACTCTTAGTACTTGTAAGTGAGTTTCGCCTCTTTTAAAAGGTGATTTAGAAGTTAGATGATTCTGATTGTCCGAATTTTTCCTTTTGCATGTGGCTATATAAACCGTGCAAGGGTTAATGTTACATAAGGTTCTATTTTGCCAACTTTCCCATGCAATAGAAATGAATTTAAAACGACCCGTTCTTGGTTATGTAGCTGGCCTGGTACAAATAAACACTCGAAAAAGTTTGTAAAGCCTGCATGCGAGCCAAGTGGCCATCAGGCCGGAGCTTATCCCGGTTTCTGTAGCATGAAGCGACTAGGAGTATTTCTACTCCCCCCTGGATGGGATGCTAGTCCATCGCAGGGTTACCCCCAGCATTAAGTTCGCCGGTACCCATTTATACACCTGGGTGGAGAGAGGCACTGTGAGAGTAAAGTGTCTTGCCCAGGAACACAGCACAATGTCCCCGGCCAGGGCTCGAACCCGGACCGCTCGATCCGGAGACGAGCGCACTAACCATGAGGCCACCGCGCCTCCCATAAAGTTTGGCAGAACTCGAAATCCTCGGCTGCAGTTATAGAGTTTACGTAAACTTTGCCATTCTCTCAAAGTGTCTCTTGTGCGTTAGTTTCTATATTTTATACATAAAGTGGAAAAAAGGCATATAACATTAATACATATTCCACAACTATACTGGTACATATTCAAATGATTGATTTATAGAAACTAGATTGCAACACAGCGACAGCATTTATCCTAACAAACATTTTTAAAGTTATATGCTAGTAGTATTTTTTCCATCGGACTTTGTTGCCAATATATATAGCATTACAAAGACTAACAAATCAAATTAAAATTCACGCACCAGAGGATCATCGATGCAAGCGTTTTATTTCATTCCTTTAATCGTACATGTATGGTTCAGAACTGCTGAAGAAAAAATGCAATTGCAACTGACATTCCTGGCTTTTTCGATCAGTTTACGGTGAATTTCACTGATTTGCGGTAAAAGAATAGTCCACCATAATTCTTATAGCCGTTGACAAGCCGGGCGCGACATCTGTTGGAGAGGTCATAACTCACACAGATTTGTCATATTATATAAAGCTTGATCTCCAATTTTAAAATGAAGTTTGCTTAGTTTGTTTGGTGTTCATAATAGCTGTCACACTGTCCTGAATGCAAATCAAAGACTGCATCAAGTTTACTGACAAGAAAACTAACCTCTTGAGACAGATGTTTTTAAAATTTTATTTCAAATGATACACAGTGCGGGGAATTTCTCTTATCACATAAAAGCTCTCCGAAAGGTATTGAAATCGGGCTTCTGAGAAGAGAGAAAGGATTTATTTGCCTGATAAACCCGACCTTAAAGCCATCAAATTAAAACGAACGAAACATAAGCTTAAGTCAAGCTGTTTACATCTTAGAAAGGACTTGTAAAAGAGCAGCACTTGAAGTTGGTCAGAGAACCTTGTTTGCACATCAAAACTCTCAGTTCATTTGCAGCGAGTGCACCTTGGAAGTTTGGCACTTTCTTAAATTATTTGAAGGTGTTAATTTTTTGCTGCATAGGGAATTTTCATTTCATGAGGTTGAAGTCATTCAGCACTGTTATGTAATAACGTTTGTTTTCTTGATTCAATTTCTCAATTTCTCTTTTAAGTCCCAAAACAGTGACTAGGACAAAAGATGTCGTCGATGTACTTAAGCTTTGCTGCAGTCTTCTCCGTAATGGTGATTGTAGATCTTGTCGGCAACACAATGGTTATCCTTGTTGTCCTACTAAACGAATCCATGAAGACGCCTGTGAATTATCTGCTCGTTAATCTCGCCGTTGCTGACATTCTCGTTGGAGTGTTCTTCGTTATACAGTCTATTATTACACCGGCTCTCACTCACCCAGAAAACAAGACTGGAGATTTTCTATGCAAGTTCGTCACAGGTGGAATTTTAGGATGGGTGGGTGCGGTGGCCTCCGTCTTCTCACTGGTTGCCATAGCAATCGAGCGTTACTACGCTGTCATGTTTCCCCACAGCCAAAGAGGCAAACTCACAAAAACAAAGATTACCATTTTTGCGATCGTGAGCTGGGTTCTTGCCCTGTTATGGGCCGGAGTCGGATTTTTCACTACTGTTTACAGCAAGGACAAAAAAAGCTGTGATCTTAGCTGGTCGAAGGAAATTTACGCCAATGTATATACTGTGGGGTGGACGTTAGTAGCCGGTGTCATGCCTTTGGGTATCATGGGTTTCCTATATGCTCGAGTGGTGCACCGTTTATGGTTTACGAACCAAGAGAGAGAGGTTACTCAGATGGCTTTGCTGCGCCACAGGAAACGCGTCACCAAGCTTGTCATTGCTGTGACAATGGTGTATGCACTTTGTTGGGTTCCTGAACTGACAATTTATTTCTTGGGCTTCACCGGCGCTATCCAGTTACAAACGATTCATTTCAACATCGCATCGGCCCTGGTGTTTTTCAACTCGACCATTAATCCAGTTGTGTACGCTCTGCAAAGCAGTATATTTCGTGGACATCTGCGGGACCTGATTTGCGCGTGCTGCAGAAAAGGTTGGAGGTCAAATCAAGTAAATCCAGCACTGGAGCCACCTCGAATCACATCTGCCCAAAGAAGGCTGTCTTCTGTTGTTAGCGACAAAAGGGAGGAGTGTGAAATTGTCTCACACGGAGGAGCGTAATAACACCATGATTTTATAAACCATATTATTATATCTCTCAGTTAGTACGAGCGCTGTGATTGGTCAATTTAGCGGACCGTAATCTACTGTACAGCCCGCTAAAATTTAAAGCTGTTTTTGTTGCCAATTTATTGCCAAGTACTTTTAACTTTTATTTAACAAATAAAGAAGCCTAAGCCGTGTATTACGCTGTGATAAAACACGAAGGGCATTTGAAAACACGAGGGAAATATAGGAAACACGAGCCACAGGCGAGTGTTTTCTACATTTCTCGAGTGTTCTCAAATGTCCGGAGTGTTTTATCACAGTGTAATACACGACTGAGGCTTCTTCATTTGCTTTATGATATAGAGGTAATGTAGCGAAAAACAATAAGACACGCTTTTTCTATGTTTTATACTCTGATAAAACATGGGTTTTTGACCAATCAGAGCGCGCGCAGGGTCCTGTCTATATTATAAGGCAAATTAAAGTTTAAAACTTTTTTTTAATTACTTATTTGTGTATTAAAATGTGCTAACGACTTGGAAACGATTTCAAATTGACTCGTTTTGTTTTTGATGTGGATCAGAAATTTGAAGCCGTTTCGCGTGAATAGAAATCGTTCCCTAACCCGTCAGACACACCGTAAAGCTTTAATAAATATGTTACTAACCTCGTCTTCTCGGTTTGTGCTGTAAGTTACGGATCCTCGTTTCTTTCTCCTTCGATTTATGGCCCAAGCGCGAAGCGGAAAAAACTCGGTCCGTGACTTACAGTACGGACCGAGAAGACAAGGTTAGTAAGAGGTATAAATATCTGTATAAATATTTCCCTGTGTTTAGCCCGAAATACGTCATCAGTGCGACGCTACAGGTACATTCGCACTTTCCGTTTCGTCCAAAGATATGAATGGACCTTCCTGGGTGGACTTAGACTAACCTAAGTCTTTTTTCAACGTGGCAATGACTACGAGTTGGAAAAAGTACATTGTCTCAGAACGTGATGTCAAATTTACTCGACTTTAACATTGACAGAGTTTATAGAAGACCTGAGTTCAAGTGATCGTGAGACTTTTTGATACCGTGATGAGTAATTATTATTATTATTATTATTATTATTATTATCATTGTCAATGTTAAACACTGTTGAAATAGGTTTTAATAGTTTATTTCTTTTACTTACTTTTACCTTGTATATACCAATTTGTATGGAATATGTTAATTAATGTTATGATGATGATAGTAGTATTAGTATTAGTTGTAGTAACCATGATATCATGATTAGATACGGAAACATGTTTTACAGGTTTAACAGACATCAAATTATGTAAATATTATAGCATTTTGTAAAGCTTAGCTCTAGTTTTTGTCACAATAAACACTCCTTTTTAAAAAAAAAAAAAAAAAATCATTATTATCATTATTATTGTTATTATTATTCCTATTATTACTAGTATTATTATTTAGAAGAAATCTTCAGAAGATTTCACTATTGTTGAAGTAGTAAAAGACGACTCTATAAAGACCCGATGAGATCTTAGACAAATTGACTTGCTTGGTTACATTATATAATGTAAAAATTAATAAATACTATTTGTTGTTGTTACTTGGTTTACGATCATTGACATCAGTCATTTGCGATGAAACTGTATGATCCCGCTTTCCAGATATCTCTTCCTTTGTTCGATACAACCGCTTTAAGTTGTGTGTATAACTGCGATGATCAATCATTTCTTCATATCTTTCTCCGCAGTTCAAATATATGATCTTTCATGTATTCACTTGCATTCGTCACCATCTACGCGTATATTACGAACTCACAATGTGGCCATCTCCCAGTTGGCTTGATAGCTCAGTTGGTAGAGCACTGCACCGGTATCGCAGAGGTCATGGGTTTGAATTCCTGACGTACAGGCCTGAATTTTTTTTTCAGGCTTCAATTTGTCTTGTCTTTTAATTTCGAAGTCGCGTGATGAAACGTGAATTTGCTTATCTATGTATTTCCTCATGGCTTGCAAAACATACATTAACATCTGGTTCTTTGGTTTCTGCCCTTTTTGATTTGCTAGCTCAGAGGCAAAATACTTTAATTTCAGTGGAACACTTCTTTTGAGAGTAGTAACAACTGTAATATTTCAACTTTAATTCTAGAAGGTCGCTTTACCTTTTACAAAGTCATTCCCTTACCCTGTCGTTTTAGTCCCCTCACGCCGTGTTACGGTCAATGCCTTTTATTATCAGATGGCTTTATAGCGCGTTCATGGTGGGTTGCACATGTACAGTACAAAGTTTTACAAAGTTGGGCCAGCGACGTGACAGTTTACATACATAACGTAACTAATGTTCCGGGAAAGATCGCTGGTTGATTGCTTATTCGTGGGGTAATTTTCGCGCTCGAGAGCTCGAGTGTCCGGTCGACTCGCTCCGGCGCCATTACTGCTAACAAAAAGGTCTGTGTGGCTTTACTCCTACAGGCAGAACATGGCTCACAACTATGTAGTGACGGCACACAAGCCAACAGCCGTCAATGCAGCGGTGGTTGGCAATTTTACGGCAGCTGACGATCTGAATTTGATCATTGCCAAGAACACGCGGCTGGAAATTCATGTTGTAACTCCGGAGGGACTGCGACCCCATCTCGACATCGGAATATATGGACGAATTTCTGTCATGGAGCTCTTTAGACCGGCGGTGAGTTTCGCGTTAATACCTACGGACTCCAAAGCATGTGAATTTGTTTTCCTTTTTAATTGTACACCTTAGGTTGTTGAGAAAGTTGTTTACATTTGAACGCCTCAATCATTATGTGATCGATTTAGAGAAAGTTGTTCATGTGCACCTGAAATTGAAGAAGCCATTATTTGTTGTGGTATCTGTAACACCCGCTTCTTAGCTTAAAAGCTTCCCCGCTGCTTAATTCTTAGGGATAGTTATATCCGTAAATTTTCTCAAGCAAGTTGAGCACTATTTGAAGCCTAGGAAATTTCTAATTTAGCTTAACCCCCTGAAACCTTCGTGAGGAAATACGGTTCCAGTAATCCCGCTATTGACCGGTATTCACTGAAGAATAGACTTGCTCTTTTTAGATATTTTGCTATTTCATTTTCGAACATACATGTTCAAATGCAAGCCTAATGAGCTTTGGTTGGTTGCAAATGTTTCGAACATGTGCTACAAATGTACTTGAGATTCGAAGCAGTTCCCTCGAGATTTAATAAATTCTTGCAAGTGATGGCAAGTGAAAGTTGGCCCTAATCCCCAGGGACAAGAGATGATTGCTGTATGCATGTATGTACTGGTACATTGTAGGAGCAACTTCAGAATACCCGGCCACTTTATTTACATGTGCTGGTGTGCTTTGAAGAACGAGGTATATAACAATAGTTGCTATTTTTATTCAATGAGATGCTAATAAGTGGCCAGGTATTCTGGAGTTTAGCTACATTGTATCTCGCATGGGAGAAAATGGGGCAAAATAATATGGGAAGTTGGAGAGCAAGAGCTTGGAGTGGAACCTAATGCAACAACTCTTTCCCATCACGCTCTATAAATTTCAATGCTTCAGGATTGATGACCAAAAAAAATTCTAAAAAAATCGGATTATTATCGTTTCCCCTGAAATTTGGAGACATAAAACTAGAGATAATTACCTAAGCACATGGCTAGTTTCACGTGGAATGCTTCAATGTGGCTTACATAACAACATTGCAAAATCAGCCAATTTTAAGTCAAAATGGCGGCGTTTTGTTGAGCGAGTGATGTCCATGATTTCAACGTCCTGAAGATGTTTTCAGAAGCGGACAACATTCCTAAAGGTATTTGAAGTGAATACGAATGTAATTTTACGGTTAGCAAGAAATTAGAAGCGAAAATTTTAGGTAAGTGAGCTTGCATGACCTTCGCCATGTGCTACTCAAATCCACGCATGTTGTTCAAATGCGACTAAATTCCCTTCGGACCACCATTTTTCCGTTTGCAATCTCAAATAATTCTTGAATTATGTGTCTTGAATTGTTTTTGGGATCGTAGAGCTTAGGAACTTTGGAAAAAAGCTTTGTTTTGCTGAGTAAACGCACTTTTCGAAAGGACGCGTAACTTGATTTGAGTTAATATTCAACTGGCTGTCGCCATGGTGACGGAAATGCGAGATTTTTAATTAGATAAAAAAAATATTCTAAAAAATTTCGGTTTCGATGGTTTTTCGCTCTGTTTTCAGGATGTGTTTGCTGATAAATTAAGGAAAATTATTTATTTCTACATCAAATTTGACCAGTGGAGTGGAAATACATTTTTTAAATATTTTTTACATTTTTTCCTTTTTTTTGTGAAGTTTAATTTATTTAAATTGTTTAAAAATTACTACTAGCTTCCATGAAGGAAAGCTTTTTTTTTCTAGAGAGTATTTTTTATACTCTTTTAAATGAGATATAGTAGATTATTCTCCGGTAAATATTTGCTGAGATATTAATGAATAACCTTATGACCTTTTGCCACGCCCATTTTTTAATGTGACGTAAATGAGTTTAAATTGGTGATTTATGAATTATAATTTATTCCTTTCAGCTTGGGTGGGTATATAAAGTGAAAGGGAGGAGTACGTATGGGAAAGAGGAAATTTGCGATGTTCTGTTTGTCGATTATGTACACTTGCTCAAAATTTTTGTATGATTCCTGTTTCTTTGACACAGTCTTTTCAGAACTCCTAGTGAAGTTGCAGCCTTTTCTGCAAGGACTGCTCATAGTATGCTGTTACTTACCTACTAGTATTTATTCACAGATTCAAGATTGTTTTCTAGTTACACATGTACCAAGTAAATTTATGTTTTGTTTTGTTTTAGAATGAACCCCAGGACCTCTTATTTATTTTGACTGCAAGGTACAGGGTATTCATTCTTAGTTACAAACCAGAGACTGGTGATGTTGTTACCAGGGCTTGTGGAGATGTCCAGGTAAATGTCATGTGAGCTACTATGCATTTATAACCCATCTCTGTGTGTTATTTTCTAAATGTAAATTATGTACATTTGTACCTTAAACAATCCTTACCTACATGTGTTTAATCAGGGACATAACTTTTGAGGTAAGTGATGTGATATTATTTTAGCAAATTTCCTGTGAAGATAGACTGGGTCACCTAATAGTCCAATGTATTTGTTTGTTTTCTTGTTAGGATCGAATTGGCAGGCCATCAGACACAGGTTTGATTGGTATTATAGATCCACAGTGCCGTATGATCGGTCTCAGACTTTATGATGGACTGTTTAAAGTTATTCCTTTGGAGCTGGATTCAAACAAAGAACTCAAAGCATTTAACATAAGGTAAGGGCAGTAGATTAATTTTTTACCTTGAGCAATCTATTGCGCACTAAATTATGGCATTGTACACACTGCATATTACATACACATGTATAATGGTGTGACTGATAATTTTTTTTATGAAAGGTTTCAGGGTGCAAAGAAAACAAACACCAATTTGTATCATGGTTTTATTTGTACCTCTCTCTCTTGGCCTAAAATTATACAAAAAAGAAGCATTAATTGAGCTGGACATTGTTCATTGATGTCCAGTTTTATGTCCATTTTGATGGTAACTTCTTTTTTGTCAGACTTGAAGAGCTTCATGTGATTGACATTGCATTCCTTCATGGCTGCCAAGTCCCTACAATTGTTTTTATTTATCAGGTATGTAGAGAAAAGCTAGGATAATTAGGTTACATTATGGTAATTGACTGCAGTGCATTTGTATAGTCTTCACTTGATTAGTTGATGGTCTATACATCTTGCTTTGATTCTCAGTCCTTACTTCAAACCAGAGTTATATTGCAGTTTAGCAGAAGGTAAATAAAAGAAACGTTCCCCACTACTTCACTATATCCCCTGAGTCCTCAAGGACTATACTCTTATTCATAGGATCCTCATGGTCGCCATGTCAAAACATATGAGATTATACTCAGAGATAAAGAGTTCAACAGAGGTCCTTGGAAACAAGACAATGTGGAGGTGGAGGCATCAAGAGTTATTGCAGGTAATAATTGCTTGCTGTATCAGTTTCAGTTTTCAGTTTTTTATTATCGCACACTATTTACAGAAAAAACAACTTAACGTAAGATGGTTTACAATGATGTAGGAAAAATAAATACAGATAGAAATTAACTAGAAGAAACAATATTTAATTGTGTAGTGACCAAAGTAGCCAATGAGCTTTCGAGTTGGTCACTGTCATGTAGGTATAAGTTGGCATTGGTTGCATGCTAAGTTAATTTAAATTAATATTTACATTAAAGACGATATTATTATCATAAAAGAAGAAAGACATACATAAATGCAAGCTAAAATAAAGGAAAAACAATGTTCTGAATATTGTACAGTAGTATCTTACAGTTAAACTATGGTCAGTTTTGAGTAGTCAGTAAGAACCTCTTATACCACTTTTTGAAGAGCATGTATGGCATGTATCCACACTTGTATGAATATGTACTCTTCTATGCACAAGTCAAACTAAATCTGTTGGGGTGTAGCAAGTGATCTTAGGGGTTGATTGTGAGGTTTGTTCCAGACGAAGTGAAATGCAGTTTTGTTCACTGAGCAATCTTTTGAAAAATTATTTACGTGGAAAGCTCTTTGTTGTCTCATCTCAGAACTTGAATCACTCAACTTGACACTCGAAGCTCGTGACTCTAAACTTGAAGTTCACTGCTTGAGACTCAATACTTGTAGTATTTGAGTTTTGACGATCAAGGTTGACTTGAGATGTACAGTGACACCAGTCAATCACCTCCTGAAGCCTCCTACATGTATGAGGCAAGGAGGTCAAATAGGAAAAAAAATACTTTTTTAAAAGTGTCATGGTATTTAGCACCGCTGTGCTAATTGACAGCACTATAGATAAATAAACAAATCTAATTGTAAATAGATCTGAAAACTGGTTGGAGACTGACCAGTGGGCTATTTACAAGATTTGGAGGAGTTGAGTTTGGGACCACCAAACACTACTCTGTTTAGTGGCAAGGGGGCTGTTTGAACCCAGGACCTCCGAATTACAAATCCAACTCCCTGGCCACCTCCACTAGGAATTGCTTTTGGTGAATAGTTAAGAGCTTGTAATTGTCACTGCTTTTCTACTTACATGCTGGTGTGTGGGTTCTTGACTTGATACCGTTCTCTTATCTGCCAGAAAGGTGATTTTCAACCGTAATGATTTCTTTTCCCCATGCATGAAAAGAGATATCAATGATCTTATGTACACTATGATGATGTTCAGTTCCAGAACCATTAGGTGGGGCTCTCATTATTGGACAAGAGTCAATAACGTACCATAAAGGAGCTAATTATCACGCTATCGCTCCTCCTGCTCTGAAGGTAAACAAGCTGTTACATCCTAAGCTATAAATGCACTTAGATTCTTTCAGTGATTGGGTCATTTTAACTGTTTATTTGTCAGGTTGCACAATTAAACAGTTTGCCGATACTGATTAATACTCTGAGGGAGAGGGAGTGGTGAAAAGGTAGTAATTCATTGGGAGGGTATAGTGTATTACCAACGAACTCAACACAGTATGTCACTAGCCAGGGCTGGAACTTATAGTAGTCTCCTTTATCCAGAGCTTGATCCCACCATAATTATAAATAACAGTTATAGCACCACTTGTTCCACCTTCAGTGTTGGCCATGTACATCAAGCATAAAATAAATACAATATTTGGAACACCATTTCGTTATGAACATTGCAGCAAAGCACCATCACGTGCTACGGGAAGATCGATGCTAATGGCTCACGGTATCTCTTGGGTGACATGAATGGCCGTCTCTTCATGTTACTTCTTGAGAAGCAAGAGCTAATGGATGGAAGCATTGAAGTCAAAGATCTCAAACTGGAACTTCTAGGAGAGGTAGAGTACACAAGAATGACACTTTAATGTATCTAGACTTGTAATTTATCTTGTGGTACACTCATTGCAGATAAAAATGGCTTTGTGATGAAAGATTATTTTGTTATTTCTCCTAATACTAAACATGTAAGGATTGTACATCTAACTTCACATTTGCTGTATAGTTCCTAATTAAAATCAGCATAGTTTTCTGTGCTTTAAAAAATATTTTTGTTCAATTTAGACATCAACCGCACACTGCCTTACATACTTGGACAACGGAGTGGTTTTCATTGGTTCTGCTCTGGGAGACTCACAGTTAGTTAAGGTACATTGTTATATATTACATGTCACACGGTTTGATTGATTAACAACTCGGGTTGATTCTACTTCCGACAATTGTTCATTGTTTTTTATCAGCTCAACACAGAGACAAATGACGATGGTTCACATGTTCATGTGATGGAAACATTTACAAACTTAGGTCCTATTGTTGATATGGTAGTGGTAGATTTAGAAAGACAAGGTCAGGGGCAGGTAGGTGTGACTTCCATGTTTTAAAAGCCAATTATTAAATGTACTTCTGCCATAAATCTGTAGACTCTTTACTGGTTATCATGTTTATGTAAATTATTAAATTTCCATCCCAACTTAGCAAATGTAAACCACATTCACATACATGTATGACTGCAACTTTTCAAAATCATGTGGCTCTCAAGTTCAAAACCCAATAATACAGTACAACATTCAGTGAACCTGGGAAAAAGAAACAAACAAAACAGTTCAAAATCTACACATAAACTTATGAGACCTTTTAAACCAGCCATTAGAGTGAACGTCTATTTTTCTTAGAGGTCTACTAAGATGATTGATACCTGTGGGAAATGCTGCCACTGGTTGAGAATTAGATTTTAGAGTTAAAAGATGATGGAATGATACATTGCATGTGTGGATAGAGGAACTCAGAAAATGTTTTTCAGAGTTTACCGATGGGATTCATGACTTACATGATTGTACTTTGAGAGTTAAAATGATAATGAAAAGTACGGTACAACTGTTAGTGAGTACAGCAAGTACATGTTCGGTCCTCGTTTCATGCATGGATTGGAAAATTAATCCACAAAATACACCTGCAACTGTTCTTTACTTGCTTACTTTCTTTCATGTACATGTGTAACAATTTGAGGGGAAACAGAGTTTGATCTCTATTTTTAAATTAACATTAACAGCTTGTGACATGTTCTGGTTCGCTCAAGGAAGGTTCATTAAGAATAATAAGAAATGGAATTGGTATTCATGAACATGCCACAATATCAGATCTGGTTGGCATAATGGGTAAGGTTATTACTCTACTGTTGTTGTGTATCTAATCACAAATGGAATTTAGTTCATTTACATGTGTATAACATTAATGTTCAAGACACGTATAAAATGATTTAATTTTACAAGAAACACTACTTGCATAATTACTATGCACGTACCTTTTTTTGTAATAGGGTACATGTACTTAGGTTAAGTCTCCATACGAGCCAAGTGGCTGATCAGGCTGGAGCTTATCCATCTTTCTGTAGCAAGAAGCAACTAGGAATATGCTAGTCTATCGCAGGGTTACCCCTACCATTAAATTTGCCGGTACCCATTTATACATCTGGGTGGAGAGAGGCACTGTGAGAGTAAAGTGTCTTGCCCAAGAATGCTGACTGCTCAATCTGGAGTCAAGTGCACTAACTACTAACTACTGTATGAGGCCAACTTGCATCCACAATACTTTTTGTACATGTACTGTCAAGTAATTTTAAGTCATGATGTACGTATTATATATTTTAATGGGTTTCATGAACTGTGAGTAATTCTGTTCAATGTACTTTGAACATATAAATTCTACAATGATTAGTAAGATGAATGCGGTATTCACTTTCAAAAATGTTCTTGTTTGATACTATATTATTAATTTTTGTTTGCCATACTAACACTGCTAGGCATTTGGCCCTTAAGATTACGAAAGACAGCGAAGAATTTTGACGATGCATTGCTGCTTTCCTTTGTTGGGCAGAGCAGGTATTTGGTTGAAGTAATTTGTTATAAGTTAACTGCACATGTACATAATTATATCATCAAAAATTCAGTAAACATACACATATTCCCATGATATAAATTTTGGATCTTTACATGGTAAAAATTAACACATGTTATGTATTACATTGTTAAATAAGCTAATAAAAACAACAAGTTCTATCTTTACATATTACCTGAACCAAAATATGTTCATGGAAACCACCTCATTTGGAGGCTAATTGCTCTGTTATAAAGGTTTTCTTTTCATGTGCCTGTCTTGGTTTGGTACATGTAGTAAGTGCTGCTGTGTACATAGCTAAATGTACATCGTAGTAACAGGCAAACCAAGGTACTTGCCTCGCTCATTTTTTTGTGCTTGTTGTTTATAGTCATTATAAACACCCTAAATACCCAGGGAGAATTTAACCATGCACATTTCCTCAGTCATAATTTTTTTCTGGCTATAGCCTTGGTAAGCACTAGATTATTCAAGGAATGTCACTCCATTTCAAATTTTTTGAACTCCACTTTCTTGCCAACTCAAAGAGTACTAACCTGGAGATTGTATACTTTTGTTTACAATACCCAGGTTATGTAACCTTTGTTTATGGAAAAAAAAAGAAATCTTCTCTTTACCATTTTTTGTTGCAAATAGAGGACATACATGTAATGTAGATTTAGCTAAGCCTGAAAGCAAATCTCCTGATGGCAATAATTAACCATTAAGGAAAAAGAGGATTTGTTTTTCTTGGATCAGAAACTCAAAAAATGATCAATATTTGTGAGCATGTAATTGTGCAGCATGTGGTTTCACTATAATTAATTTTTTTACAGTCAAACTATACCCAATAAACATACCCAAGAATGTATGCAAGGAATATGTCGGAAGAAAAGTCGACAACGCTCCAGGGGTTAATTTGTGCCGAAGTTTTGCCTTTGCACGTACACCCTCCTTCTCCCCCAGAGTAATAACCTAGCTTGAGCCCCGCAATCCAATTAAAAACCAATACCTGGTCTGTGGTCAACTTCAAAAAACATGCGACCTCGATAGGCTCTAAACCTGAGCATGTGATATGGTCACACGATACTGGTCAGCAAATACCTTGTTTCGGCAGCTGCCAATTAATCATAACAAGGATGTCCAATATTCAAGTTGTACCTATGATAATGGTGCTACTCTCTTATTTTTTAAAGGAGCTCTGTCACGGTATTTTGAGTTATTTTGGCCACATACAACTAAACTTTTCAATATGCGCAAACCGTTACTGTGCTCCTTTAAGGCATTTGGTATATAGATGTACGTACGTACGGACATACAGACAGTAACACGACAACCCAAATTTTTTAGATCAATGGGTTACCAAATTTCTTAAGGTATGGGGCTCCACTCATGCCCCTTCTGCAGGCAGGAGCTTGGCTAGTATTGCTTTAGATAGCCAGAACGTCACATAAGAAGTTAAGTAAAGACATCTCGTTGAGACACAATTTATTATATGAAGGCGATTAGTTAATGTAATACTTCAGTGATTTTCTGATTTTCTTTACAGAATATTAGCTCTTACTGGAGAAGAAGTTGAAGAAACAGAAATCCCTGGGTTTGACGATAACCAACAGACATACTTTTGTGGAAATGTAACTGGTGACCAAATCATCCAGGTGCATGACTGACTCTAAGTCTACATAACAATAATATTGTTAGGATGGTAAAAAAGGCTGAGCATAAAACAAAATATATAAATTGAGGTCCAAATGGGTCCGTGGGCTGCATTGGACAGAGTGGTTATTGTGTCAAGGTGTCTACATTTCAGACATGCATCATTCAGGCATGGACCCTTTTCAGGGCTAAGTTTTAAATTTTGTGTGTGTGTACACTGCAAAGAAAAACAAAGTAACATAAACATGCATGACTTGCACAGGGAAAATAAAGTGCTCACAGGAAATCACTTGTAAAGTGAAGCCTGCCTTCATCCTTTTTTTGGACTAAGAGTACCAGGGTGACAATCATCTGCATCCCTCCCAGACATCTAGCATTGTTTGACTACCTTCATTGTCTCATGCAATGAACTTTGATGACATCTGTTTTGCAGGTTACTACATCATCTGTACGGCTTGTGAGTTGTGAGACAAGAGAACTTGTTGGGTGAGTTTCAAGGGCATGTACCACACACAAGCATGAAAAAGTTTATGTGCAATACATGTAAATGAATATACAGTACAGGGCTTGAAAAGTGTTGTGGACATCTGGAACAAGTAGATTTTCCTGCCAGCGAAGACCTTTTTATTCTCACTTGCTGGATGGGTAAGGGCAGAGGCACGTTGTCTTTCAACTTAATCAAAAAGAGTAATCTAAGACTTGCTCAGGGCAAGCAAAATTTGAAAGCTACATGTACTTGTCTGAAAGGCAAACTGGAATTCAAGTGTTTTTTCTCCAACCCTATGATATTGATTCCTATGAGTTAGATATCCAAATGAATATCAGCTATTTTACTATTGCCAAATTGTATGAAATAAAATAATGTGCTTCACATAATTTAGTTTTTACCCTCACTGACCGCATGGCTGACACAGTGAAATACTTTCCTTATGGCTTGTTTGCTGTACAATACAAACTGACTGATGATGGTTTGTTAAATAATTGAATGTATTCCGCAGTGAATGGCGACATCCTACTGGTAAGAACATCAGTGTCTGTGCGTGCAACTCTGAACAACTTGTGGTGGCAGTGGGCTGTGAGCTGTATTATCTGGAAATAGTGGTTGGCAAAATAAATCTTATCAGGTGATTCAAACACTTGTACATCAGTTTATAATTTCCACCGATAGATTGAGCTGAAATCACTGCTTTTTGTTTGTGCACAGTAATGTGATAGTAATAATTTTACATGTAAGTGCTGTTGATCTGGTGTGAAGTCTACAGCAGGCATGCAAGAGTTTTAAACACACTTGTGCATTTTCAAGGCACTTTTCTGGCCAAGCATTGGTTAATGAAAGATTTTTACTTACATGACATATATCAGTACATTGTGTCTACCAATATTATTTAAACCATTGCTCTCTTGTACAATGTTTCAAAAAATGATGTTTTGAATATTATTAGTGTGACTATGTTTCAGTTGGATAGTGAAATTGCTTTCTAATGCAAAAGCAAGGTAGTTTCTATCTGTTTGTTTTCCTTTGTTCCTTGTTGTTGTTTTTTTTTGTTTTATTTTTTTTTTTTAATCAGTCGCACCACTGTACTAGTTTCTGAAATAGACGTGTCATAAGTTTACACAGGGCTTGACTTATTTTTATAATTATTTTTCGCTTTAGCCAAACCACACTGGAACATGAAGTTGCCTGTCTGGATATCACACCAACTTGTAAGACTTCACTGTCACTGTGTTTTTTTAATGTCCAGTTTGTATGCTATATGGCTCAAATAGCAGTTTCATATACAGTTACTGTGATGGTGATAAATAATATCCTTGGCATTTGACAATGGTGAACCCTTAATTTTATACTTGCTGAACTAAGCCATTCAACTTGTCCAGAAATTTAAGAATCTTCTGTCTATAATTCAAGAACAACGTGCCTGAATGATCCGCAAAGATCAGCTAAGCAAAGTGCATAAAGGGATATTTAAAACCACAAACGCTTTGCAAAACACCAATGACTTGCCTCACAGGTCACATGTTCCAGAAAGGGGGAAACTGCTGACTGCATTTAATCAACATTAACTTTGCCTAAATATAATTTCACTTCACTTCACTTAGCTTCTTTGTGCCTCGTGGCACATAAGGCCTCCACAGAATGCCTCCAATTTTCTCTGTTGGCTGCAGCAGCTCTTGCCTCATCCCATGTACGCCATCCTGCGCTGTTCCTCTCTCTCTCAACTGTTCTTCGCCAGGTGGTCTTAGGCCTTCATCTCTTCCTTTTTCCTTCAGGTGTCCATGATAGGGCTATGTTGGTATGGCTGTTTCTGTTTTGTCGTAGGACATGCCCTATCATCTTCCATCTTCTCCTCTTAACCTCTTCACTAAGGAACTTCGTCTCTGCCTTCTCAAGGAGCTCTCTAGTGGTAACGTGATCTTGCCATTTTATTTTGAGAATCCTCCTGAGGCATATTATTATTATTACCGAAACCAGAAGCAGAAATATAATTTAGCCACATAAAAAAGACTCAAGTTAGTTTTATAGCCACAAAAGCTCTATGAAACGCAAATGGCTCACGCCACAGGTCACCTACTCCAGAAAGGGGAAAACTGCCAGTTGCATTTGCAATTTCCAATTGTAGTCTCATATAAAGAAGCATGTCACAGTAGTTTTTATAAAAGTGTTGACTGAACGTTTTGCATTTTTACATGCCATTATTTTGAGTTGCACTGTACTCAATCCCTTCTGGACAATAATTGGTTATTATTATATGGCTTTGGCTTGTGACTGATATAACGCGTGCTCTGATTGGCTAAGAGCGAGATCTGAGTGGTCATTATGCTGGCGTAATGCCCACGAGCCGATTACGGATTATGCAAATTAGGAAGAGCCCGGCACGGAAAATTCAAGCGCATTGAAACGATGAAAGCCGATTAAAAACAGTAAGAGAAGTAAATTTCATTCCGAGTAGCTAAAAGTTTAAGGATTTTTCCTTAATAAAATTTATATAGAAGTCGTTTTTGACTTACCGGTAACCTTGGTGGGCACTGGTGAAAAACAATCAAAGTTTACCGAGTCTGGTAAAGCTAAAATCACTAAGTGAAAACACCATCGGCAGATCTGTCATGCATCCTGAGCAGAACACCACGAGGAAACTTATAAGTTATCACCTTAGTCACAACAATTACTGAAATATTGAACTCCATTTCAGTTGTCATCAAATAGTTTCCCTCGCTTCAACACAAGCAAGTGTAAGTGAGCTTCCAGGATCATCAGATGTAAACAATCGGGCGGTTTCTGTCGGTGGCAGTGTTTCTGATACCTGCGGGAAGTTTTAGACGCTCACAAGGCTTGAAAAGTTCATTCATAAGTCCCAGAATGAAGAAGGCCAAGATATGTTGTTGAAAGCGAATGCGAAGATCGAGTTATTCTGAGCAGTGCATTCTGAAGCATTAGTATTTTCTTTCACCGAAAGACTTTCTGTCTTTTCTTTGTGCGTTGACGTTTCGCCACACAAGGTGGAAAAACTCTCTCATCAAGTTGTGGCTCCACGATACTAAAATACCTTTTTGAGGGCTGTGACAATCATTTTTCCTGTAAAGAAATACAGTAGTGAAGTTCACTGACCGTGTAGTTTTGCCCTGGGTTTGAGACGATGAATGAATCGGTAAACGCGCGCATCGCCAGATGTAAATTGACGACTTCCGCTCTAATAAATTTTTTTTCTTTAATTTGTGAGCCATATAATAAACAACTTAATAACCTAGACCGTTCGGTTGTTACGGGAAAATCTCAAACTGAGGTCTTGCCGTATTGACTGAGCGATAGCGAGGTCAATACGGCAAGACCTCAGTTTGAGATTTTCCCGTAACGACCTCACTCTCGGTTATTAAGTAGTTATTACACAGATATAACATTGTACTGATGATAACTGATGATTATCCCTTGTGCCCCATTGTACCACTGCATCATTACATAATTTTGTTTGTAACAGATGAGTGTGACACCAGAGCTGACTTAGTAGCTGTAGGCTTATGGACTGATATTTCTGTGAGAGTGCTGAAATTACCCAGCTGTGAACAACTGTTCGTTGAAATGCTGGGGGGAGGTCAGTTTCCGAGTGTACAGGTCGACATTCTTGATTATTTGCATGGAATTAGCCTGCAGTGCAGCTGTTATTTTAGAATGGAATGGTTGATAAACCAGGTCTTCACTGTCACCATCTTGGATTGTAATTGGATGCTTGACCAGTAGAGGGTTGGTGAAGTGGGGGGGGGGGGGGGGGGGAGTGGGGCACTTCATGCCTAGTCCCTTGGCAAATTTTTCCTTGCCCCTATCCTCTACAGTTACCAAATCTAAGATGGTGGCCTAATACGAAAATGTACACTTGAGTGCTCAAAATACACCTGCACTGTAGGCAAGCCTCATTTATAAATTTTTTCTGGCTACAGCCCTGGTAAGCACTGGATTATTCAATGAATGTCACACCATTTCATAATTTTGCCAACTCAAAGTGTACTAACCTGGAGATTGTATACTTTTGTTTACAATACCCAGGTTATGTACGCTTTGTTTATGGAAAAAAAACAACAAATCTTCTCTTTACCTCTTTTTTTTTTTTTTTTATAAAAAGAGGACATACATGTAATATATAGATTTAGCCAAGCCTAAGAGTAAAGCTCCTGATTGCAATAATTCACCATAAACTTAAAGAAAGAGAGGATTTGTAACTTTTCTTACATCACAAAGTCAAAACATGAACAAATGTGAGCATTTAATTGCTCAGCGTGTGGTTTCATTATTTTCTAGATAAATTTTAACAAACTATGATAAGCGTACCCAATATATGTCAGGGACTTTCTAAGAGACGATTGTGCAAGGGAGATGTCGGAAGAAAAGTCAAAAACATGCCAGGCGTTAATTTGTGCTGAAATTTTGCCTTTGCACATGCTCCCTCCTTCTCCAGAGTAATAACCTGGCTTTAGCCCACAATGCAATCATTAACCAGTACCTGGTCAGTGGTCAACTTCAAAAAACACATGACCCTGATGAGCTCTGACCCTAAGCCTACAATATGGTCATGTGATACCGGTCAGTGGATGCCTTGTTTTGACAGCTGTTAAAATTAACCATAACATGGATTTATTTTTACTTCCCTTGCCCCCAACCTCCCCCTTGCCCATTTTTTCTTCTTTATGCTTACTCCCTCAGCAAATTTTTCTTCGTCCCAATCCTCCACAGTTACCAAATCTAAGATGGCGAGCTGATACGAAAATATACACTTGTGCCCTCAAAATACGTCTGCACTGCAAACATGGAATAGTGGAAAGGAATTTTATTATCTATCTCTACTGTGTTGTAAACCTGTGATGCTGGATCAGAGTATTTTGTGACACACTTTACTTCACAATCTGAATGCATGTAAAGACTTTTAATTTTATAAGAGTAAAATTATTTTGTAGTATCTTATCTTAGTTTATAGACTGAATCTTTCAGAATAATAGTTTTGTTGAAATTAAAGGTAATTAGTGGGACTTTCATTGAAATATAGCACAAGTTTCAAATTGCAATGATTAGCACTTTCACCAAAACTTAATTGCTATCAAGTAAAAGTGTTACCCTTCAGGAAAAATTGCAGACTCACCTCTGGTTTCTAACTACCACATTATTTTAGACAGGTTAATAAAAATGTATATCTTTCAGAAATAATTCCTCGTTCTATACTGAAGACATCCTTTGAAGGCATTCACTACCTGCTGTGTGCGCTGGGAGATGGAACCTTGTTTTATTTCACAATGGATCCAAACACTGGTACATGTACATTTGTAAAATATGATTGTGCCTTCTTTACAATCAGAAAAGTTGTCACCAACAGTTCTTTTTGTGTTTCTCATACTGCGGTGTTACATGTAGTTAACACTTACACATAGATAGCATTTGGAGAATATTAAATTTAATGAAAGAATTGTTAAATGTTTGTGACAAAATAGTTTGTGGAAAGTCTGACGCGGCGAGCTCAAAGTCTCGTTTGCATTAGGCCATTTTCGAGTTACTTTCTGCCTCTGTTTCAAAACGAGTCTTCATGCAAAAACCTCTCAGATGAAAATTAGTTTGATTTGTATGAAAGTGAACCTGCAGGCAGAGAACATTTTCATATGAATGGCTTGCATGAAGATTCATTTTGACACTTGGGCAAAAGGCAACTCGCAAATGGCCAATTCAAGATGTTAGCAGTCTGGCCTTCTATCGCAGAAAGATTCCCGACTGCACGTCCACGAGTTCACTTATACAATAAAAGAATATTAAATTTGTTTAAATTTCAGGATCCCTCTCTGAGAGGAAGAAAGTGACCCTTGGTACACAGCCTACTATGCTAAGAACGTTCAAGTCACTGGCTACAACAAATGTGTTCGCTTGTTCTGATCGGCCAACAGTGATCTACTCTAGCAACCATAAACTGGTGTTCTCCAATGTTAATCTCAAGGTAGATTTATGAGCCTTGTTACTAAACGAGAACTACATGTCCAACATCAGTATAAACACAAGAATTGTTGTTTTAGCACTTTGAAGACTCCTAAAATGGTTAAAGTTTGATAATAAAATTCGACAAGGTTTTGGACTTGGTGCATGGATTCAAACCTGTAAAAGAAGCAACAACAATAACAACAGTACTAAGAAAAGGCACACCTCTAGGTTTCATTGATCACGTGCAGTTGTCGTCAAATTCATCACCACATGGCCAGAAGCGTGAAATGACCTGAAAAAAAAATTCAGCATTTTTTTCTGAGATGAAGAATACTTGCAGTCAACAATGTGCAATGGATTTAGTCTCGCCGTTTACTCAGTAAAACGCTAAAAGCACAGTTTCAGGACTGTTAGGAGAAAATGAAAGAAAAACATTTCAAATTCAGGGGAAAGTAAAAGATGTTGCTTCAAGGTTGTTGCGAGTTTTTTCAAATGAGTTTTTTTTTTGATAATGGTCACAAAACGTTTATCTTATTGAAGTCAGTGAAAGTTGTCTGTGCAAACTAAATTTAAGCAAAGTTAGTGCGTCCATTGGTTACTTTTAGGTTGATCAGTTTTATATTAAACTTTACCGTGAAATGGCCAGTAAAAATTCTTTGTGTTTGCAAAAAAGTCTTGCTTTATTCATGTTGCTGACTACAGCTGTACATTCAAGACATTAAAGCACAGTGTCCTTAGGCAAGTTGAAGTGTGAGAGGTATATGAAATCTAAAATTGTATCTGTTAATTTTGTTCTCCTCTACAGGAAGTGAACTACATGTGCCCACTAAACTCTGAAGGATTCCCAGACAGGTGAAGATTTACTGTTGTACAGTAAAATTACGTATTGCGTGCAGAGTGTACAACTAGTAACCATCACAGTAATGTTGTACATGATGATCATGTCAAACATCGTGTATAAACAAGGCCATCCCTAAATAAAATTTTTGTTTTCAGTTTGCACATTACCATTAACTGTTCTGATTTAATTTAAATTACAACTGAAGAGTTGCCCATTATAATTTCATAATTTTTGCACGATTCTTGTCGTAAACACCAATGCTGATATTTGTGGGACTTACGTTACTGTTTCCATTGTCTGCTCTTTATGTTCTCCTTTGTTTGTTATCCTTTCAAATGGCCCAAAATGCTATCTTAACTTGGCCTAATTCTAAAGTGAATGAGATTTATTCTACTGCCTAGAACTGAGAGTTCCCAGAACACTCTGAGGGAAGAGCTCCATACAATTGGTTATTCTCATAGTGTAACCAGTTGTATGCATGGTCTGTGCTTGGGTGTCCTAGCATTTAACCAGTGATTTTTTTTTCTTTTCTGTGCCACAGTCTTGCAGTAGCCAGTGAAGGGGCGCTGACGATAGGAACAATTGATGAAATTCAAAAGCTTCACATTCGAACCGTTCCCTTGGGAGAGACACCAAAGTATAGTAGAGTTAGTTGTTACATGAAGTATCATTCTGCTCCTTTAGTGCTTAAAGCAGTTTTCCACTGAGTATCCTAAAGAGCAAAACCAAAGCAATCACCCTGGCCAATTACATTAACGAAAGACTTGAACAATTCAGTGAACCAATCAAAGATCGAAGGAAATACATTTAACTGAAGCGAAGTGTGGGATCACGTGTGTGGGTGAGTCACGATTGGTTTTGATTATACTTGTCAGACTGGGTGAAAAAGTCGCGCAATGTTTTTTAAGTTAATTCTGTAGCATAGTAATGGAAAACTAGAGTAAATGCGAGTTGCTTCCAACACTGAAGTGAAAGCCGCGCAAAACCGCTAGAATACCGTGTTATTTTCTTCAGACGTATTGCATACCAAGATTCCACGCAAACGTTTGGTGTGATTTCAATGCGTATCGAGGTCCTGGATCCGGCGACAAATACCACCCGACCCCTCCACCCCAGCGCCAGTACCATGGCTCAGAACATCACGTCCAGTGTAACGGCTGCCATGCCGGGCACTTCCGCCGGAAGTTCAGCAGGAAACAGAGGCACTGCCGACGGTATCACATTTGGTGATGAGGTGGAGAAAAGCAGTCTGTTGATCATTGATCAGCACACCTTTGAAGGTACGTAGAAACAACATCTACAGCAGGAATAACAACAACATCACTGCAACACCCTATGTTGATTTCAAGCCGTCTCTATGTCCTCTTTGAAATTTAAATGGAAGCAAATTGTTGTAGTTTAGTGAAGGGAGTGAAGAAAAAAACGAACAGCCTCCTTTGAGGTTATCTTTATATGCTTTTGAAACGTTATTGGAAGTATGCTATTGAGTATTCTAGCTTAGTTAGCGCGGAATGAAGAAAAAAAGCACAACCACGAATAACTTGCTGACTGAATGAGATGTTTGGCTCTCTGCAGTGACCCACGCCCACGATCTTCAAGATCATGAGTGCGCCACGAGTCTAATATCGTGTACGTTAGGTGATCCAAACAGCTCTTACACCAGTGGAACATCTAACACCTACTACTGCGTTGGAACTGCATACGTCTTCCCTGAAGAAGCTGAACCTAAAACAGGACGGCTGGTCTTATTCCAGCTATTGGACGGTAATTAGGACATAAATAAAGTGATTTGCTAAAAACTTTAAAACTAAAAACTACTAGAGTCAAGTATTGCCTTTGTAGATATAGGGTAAAGACTAAATAAATCAGAACACAAATGGAAAATCGTGTAGTAGTCAGAAAGCGCGGGAAAATAGTGCATTGTTTTAGTCTTGCACCAGATTCGAAAATCAACAACAACAGGGTTCTGAACCTGTTATAGGCCTGAGCAAACGCGAAGTTATCAAAGTAAAGCGCAAACTGATAGCCATTACAGCAGGCATTTAACAAGGCAATTCTTGACACGTTTTGAAGTTTTTTGTTAGGGGGTTTAACGAAAACGTTCTCTTTAGATTATTTGCCAGTCGATAGTTAAGTTTTGAATTTGTGTTGTATTTACATTGCGAATATCTTATTCGATGAGAGCGGTGTTTGGAATCACATGTGTTTCTTATCAAGATTGTACCATAGTAGGAATAAATTACAACGCCCTCTTTTCATCCCTGCTTTCTTCTGTTGTGAACGGTTTTAGGAAAACTTGTTCAAGTTGCTGAGAAAGAAGTGAAAGGAGCCGTGTACTCACTTGTGGAGTTCAATGGAAAAGTTCTGGCTGGTATTAACAGCACTGTAAGTTGACGGGAACACATTTTGTTTTTAAGAGTAACAGAGGCTAAAATATGTTTAGAAAACAGTGTAGAGAATTCTCGATGCTTTTAATCGGTCAGGTACTCAATATTTGTGGTCCAGAGATTGGATAAACGGTTCAAATGGAGTGATAATGTTTCAACGCTCAATTCAAATCTCTGGTCGCAAATGGTTTATGAGTACTTTCAGTAAGATTATTCAAGCAGCGAATGAAATAGCATAAATTTAGACGTTGTTAGTTATACACTCGACTAATAAAAGACTAAAAACATCGTCTAGCAACAAAAAAAGTTAATTTGGTCGTTACTTTTTAACAGGTCAGTATATATGAGTGGACGCCGGATAAGGAGTTACGAGTAGAGTGCAGCTTTTTGAATAACATCTTGGCCTTATATCTCAAGTCCAAAGGCGATTTTATATTGGTAAGTGGTGGTAAGTGTTTCCGTTGTGAGATGAATTCATTTATATTGGTCAAAGGCCACGCTCCGTAACTGATGTACATTGTTCCAAATGGTTGGGTAAAAGAATCTATGCTCTTGTTTCTGAACAAAGGAGCCAAGCCACGGACTGGTGAATGGGAAATTGCTTTGGTTTCCTCGCCTCTGTGATTACGCCAATAAACAGAAATTGATTTTGAATTCAAAAGCGGTAGCTCTGTTTCAAAAGGACAAATGGACGGACGGACGGACGGAAATTATCTTTGCTTTTTGTACCTCGTTCCTGACATAACCAAATACACAAATTAATTGAACTGGTCTCAAAACAATTCTTACTATTAGTGTGGAACTGGCTGGGAGAATTTATTTTAATAGTAAGGCATTTCCCTTTCCAGGTTGGTGACTTAATGAGATCCATGACCCTACTGGCCTACAAGTCAATGGAAGGAAGCTTAGAAGAGGTGAGTAGTTAATTTGTGTTTGCATAATTTATGTGATTTCGTCCATTATTTTCGCGGAGTCAATGTACGGGATTGTTCAATCTCGCGTCGAGAGCTCGCGTCCACCTTGACCAGCGGTAGCGTCGCGTTTCCGGTAGGTACGTTATGTATGAGGACACACGTTTCCCGTCCGCTGATTAAGGATGTCGTGCGCTCTGGTTACGAGTTAAGGATAGTCGATAATTTGTGGTGGAGTTTACAAACGTTTTCTTTCGTTCATTCTTGTCAGATTGCACATGATTACAGCCCAAACTGGATGACAGCTGTGGAGATTCTTGATGACGATACTTTCCTGGGCGCAGAAAATTCGTTCAACCTCTTTACGTGTCAAAAAGACAGCGGCTCAGCGGCCGATGATGACAGATCTTATCTGCAAGAAGCTGGGCAGTTCCACCTGGGAGAATTTGTTAACGTATTTAGACACGGTACGTGTACTTTTAGCCGCGCAACCAAGGTTGAGTGAACTGTTGCCTTTATTCTTCGTGTAGTACTCGCCAGAAAGAGTCGCAAGGCAGTGCATTTTGCCAGGGTGCGTTGAATTGACCTTTAGGACTGCCGACCGGGCATAATAGCCGAATTCGTATTAGAGACGAAAATCCAACCATCTTAGATGGGAAACTCGTCTTAAGTAAGTAAGTAACTTTATTTCAACTCGGGTAGATGAGGCTGATTAGGCCCCTAGCAATACAGTCATGCTAATATGCCGAGAAAAATATAAATATCAAAAAAAAAAAAAAAAAAAAAGAAAAGAAAAAAACATACCTGATCAATTAATGACTACCATTCTAGCTATATCAATAAACAAATGCGTCTTGAGACGCAAATCGCCTCTAATGTGAAGCCCTGTGGGTGAAGAACGGATTTCCCGTCTCGAATGTAACCGTCCATTTTCCTGACTAAAACGACAGAAAAATACGACAGAAAATTCATCTCAGACGGAAAGGTCTTGATTGGACAAGAAAAGCAGGATTGGTTTTCGTTTAAGTGCAACACAGGGAAGGGAAGAGACTGGAACTAGACATTTAGAGATAAAATGGTGACCTGGCCTCGCAATCATCCCCAGTAGTCTCTTACGTCTTTGACCGATTTACCTCTCTCCGATATATATTAGGTGGTATTCTGTCAGACGGAGTTCCGTCAACTTTAAGTCGCGGTGAAGGCGAAATAACTAGTTTCATTGTTATTATTGTTTTTTTCTCTCTTAGGATCTCTAGTCATGGAACACCCTGGTGAAGCTTCTACGCCTTTTCAAGGCTGCATCCTTTTCGGCACCGTTAATGGCACAATTGGTGAGAGGTTTTCTTTTCATCTTCCTATAGATCTCACCTTCAGGTCGTTAAACCAGGAGTGCAAACGAATCTTGGAGTGTAACGTTCTTGTCCTTCCTCAGATTTCCATTTTTGAAATACGAGATTGTTGCTGACTTATCAGATAGAAAATTCCAGATTATTAGCCTCGCTGGAGGAGACCACATGTATCTGTACCTGTACCTAACTTTTGTAACTAGGTGTCGCCGTGCATAAGGCCTGGAAGAGTCGGTATATGAGTTTTAAAATGGTTTGCATAATAAGTGCAAAGTTTTATTCGAAGTTCTCTTATTTTGCGATAATTCGTAGCTGAGGAGCTCTGGGGACAGGTTTATTGTTCCGAGCAATGGATTAAAGAATGACAAATAATTTCAGAATTTTTTTATGAAGAAAATTCATGACTTTAGTCAAGTCTATTTTAATAACAATAATTAGTGTCTCGGTTACTTTCGCCGAGGGAGAACCCTCTACTACTAGAGGACACCTACGTGAAGATAAATTACAAAACCTAATAATGCCTATTACTGTATAGATTACAACCATTCTTATAGGTACAACTAAAGACAGTTTTAGGAGCTTTCTTATTAACGATATATGCGTGGTTTAACACACAGGAATTGTCGCCCAGTTACCTAAAGAGCTAAGCGCCTTCTTGACGCAAGTCCAAGGGAAACTCAGTAAAGTTATTAAGAGTGTAGGAAAAATTGACCATGGATTATATCCTTTACATTTGTTTTCCGATTTTCTTTTTCTTCTTTATTTTAACCCAACATTTAGTCAAGAATGTTCAGTTCAGTAGAGCTGGTTTAATTAACGATACTAAAAACCAAACAACAAACAAACAAACAACAACCTAAAGAATCTAAGAAAGAATGACGTGTAAGAACGTTTTTCCTCCATATAGGCCTTATTCCCAAAATAGTCCCTCATTTTTAGATCACTCCCGGCATCTGAAAACTCAAGAGTGTATGGAAGTAGGCAGTTCTCTGCCGCGAATTTTACTCACATGGACTACTTAAACGGCTCTACACGCATTTTCACGAAACCATCCACGAAACGTGCGTGGTAACATCCGCGAGTGGACTGAATACCTAAAAATAGCTTGAGAGGGTCACGAGAATAGGGCCTAGATGAGAGATAAACTCACTTACTCTTCATCCTCTCTTGGTAGAATTCATTAACTAAATATACTGACCAAGGACACATCCGGAGTTAGAAAGGTAAATTACCGATATAATTTCATGAGGAAGAATATTCCAGGTTTTCGCCTCATTTGTCTTATTTAAAGGAGCACAGTCACGGTATTTTGAGTTATTTTGGCCACGTACAAAGTTACCTTTAAATTGAAGGAAACCTGAAAATAGTGGTTTACTAAGACAGAAAAACACAAAAGAGTTAAAAATAAACCATAAAGGAACAAGGATGGTTAAGGATGGAGAAGATTAAAATGGATTACAAGCGATGAACTTAAAACCTTAGGATAAACTTTTCAAGATGCTTAAACCGTGACGTGGCTCCTTTAATCTGTAACCTCTTCAGGTTAAATAATATCTTCCTTGACTTCTCTCCACCTGGCGCGCCTTTTCCAATGAACGGAGAACTGAGCCTGCGATCGGCTTCGTGGACGGAGATCTCATCGAAAGTTACCTAGACCTCCCGCGGGCAAAGATGGAAGAGGTGGCCGTGGGACTTCAAGTGAGTCTTGCGTTGTGTTGCTTCATTGAAATATTTGTTCTACTGTAAAATTCCAGTAAAATGTTTAGTCAAAACTAACAAATTGAGTTAAAGACGCTAGGGATCATGTCAGATATGTGCGCGACTTTAGGCAGCTGCGAAATGAAGCCTGAAAAATAATTAGGCTTGAACGGGACTAGAACCCATGACCTCTGCGATACCGGTGCAGTGCTCTACCAACTGAGCTATCAAGCCAACTGGAAACTGGTAACGTTGTGAAAAGATTTAAAAAGTCTTTTGATGACGTAAATTTTCAATGGGTGTCTTTATACCTGATAAAGAAGACACTCTTGAACTTTCAGCTCTCAGCTCTATTCTAAAATAAAGTAAACAAGCAAATTGATTAGGTTCAGAGGCAAATGTTTAAAGTCGTTTCAAAACATCATCTCGGTAGAAAAAGCTCGCCGTGAATCTTCGTTTTAAGAGCATGGCTTTCGCCCTATCAGAGCACGAGTTTTGATGCTTGTTGGTGTTATTCTTGCCGATAGATTGATGATGGTAGTGGTATGAAGAAAGAGTGTACTGTCGAAGATCTGGTGAAAGTTGTTGAAGAATTAACGAGGATCCATTAATAGTGTGCTTCCCACCGCACGTAATTAAAACTTTACAGTCAATATAAATACTTTAGTTCCACTCGGCGGATGGTCTGTGTCATTGATGCCAGCGGCTGTAAGCGCCACCAATGGATACTTCATACAGGTCTATCGGAAGGCCTGATGAAGTGCTTTGTCATGGTCTTTGTACATGTATTTCATTGGAATTGTTTGCTGTGGATTTATGGTAAGGCTGCTTACAGCAGTGGTGCTGCGTTTTGTTGTGAAAACCAGAGATATTCAGCTCTGCGCGTTGAGATCACAGTCGTTAAAGTACTTGGTGTGAACGCCCCTGTTTTCGGTCCGACTTCCGCCTTCGTGACCTTAGTGACCGCGCGATTTCCGTCAGATAGGTTGCTAGGCAACCGAACGTTACGTGTTCTTATGGTGACGTCAGCTTGACAGCTTTCGCAGTGATCACGAATGCTATTTTTATGTTGAAGAACAGTATTGGAAACTCTTCGAAAGCAAGAACTTGCTCAAA
Organism: Orbicella faveolata; assembly: GCF_042242905.1. Classification (NCBI taxonomy): domain Eukaryota; kingdom Metazoa; phylum Cnidaria; class Anthozoa; order Scleractinia; family Merulinidae; genus Orbicella; species Orbicella faveolata. The sequence goes on along the minus strand of NW_028301547.1, from coordinate 4,632,425 downwards.
AGTAGTTGCGTTGACATGTTAATGAAGCTCTTTTTTGCTTGTTAAAAACGGGCTATTCACACTGGCAACTTCTCTACAGGAAAAGCTCTTTAGTTGCGTGGTTTCCTCAGCTTAAAACCAGAGCAAAGCAAGAGATGCCTTTAGGGAAATTGTGGATTTTTAAGTATCTTAATCTTGAACGTTTGGCTTCACGCTTTACTACTCTGATACAGTGACTATTTAGAGACAAGACTTCAATCATATGTTGTACCATATTGTTCTTTAAGAGCCAGGCTTATTTTTTCTTTTAAATGTAAGCAGATGTCTGTAAAATTGATTTGAATCAAATAATTTATAACAAATATGTAAAATTCCTTATCTAATAAACTTCATCTTGTAAAGGAAACTGATCTTCGCGGTAGTGGAAGTGTTGCAGTATTACTCCATTGTCAGGACATAGAACTAAGTCAATGCGAGTGAACCAATCTTCTGTTTACTTAATTGTAGCGTACACACTTGAGGATAATAGAAACAGGTTCTGGGTTTGCAGTGTTATTGCGCGCTATGTGAAGGGCATTTTCTTCATTGCGCTTTCTTTATTTGCAATCTCTGTTGTTTTCTTTTTCAGAACAGTTTACTAGTACAGTGTTCTCTGATTTGAACCCGAGTAAATACCTGGCCTGGCCAGTAGGCGACTGCCTGCTGGCCATGCGCCATCCTGCTACGTCTCAGATGCAACAGTTGCAATGATAAGGGACGGACAAAAATGTTTTTGTTTTTTTTGAGGGGCGGGGGAGGGAGTGGTGGAAATATTCTGGAGCATGAAATTTTTTCGCACCCCTAGGTTGTGCAATCTTGTGCAGAACGAATTCAAAGATGCTTTGCCTTTCAAGGATCAGTGTTCAGTTTTCTTTTGTTTTGTCATCTATTAACCACGCTTTTATTCGTGAATTAACCAAATGGTGTTCAGTCTCCTTCACGGCCTTGATTCCAGACGTCACGCGTCATGCAACACTTACACAAGACCGTTGCATGACGACCGACCTCCGTAATGGCTATCCAGTGCCCCAGTAAGTTTACACGAAATATTCCTACAAGTGACTCAGATGCTTTAAGAGTAATACAAGTACAAGCGCGTCCCATTCTTGATTTTGTACTGTTTAAGCGTAGAATTGATGAATCTGTATTCTGCTTTGGTCGCTGGATTGAATAACATGAGAGAATTCGAGCGGCTTCTACACGGGTAGTTTTCCTTGTGAAGGGCCATTTTTCTGGACCGGTGAAAGATCGTGCACAGTTGATCCACCAGGTACTTTATCGTGTCGGTGTCCTGAACACCTAAGGTCACGTGTTCCCTTGGTACCCAGTACTCTTTGCTCTCGGAACTGGCGTGTACTACAAGGAGCTCTGAGAATTAAAGTCAACCTCGTTTATTAAACGAAAAATACTGATTCTTGTATTGAAGCCCCGAAAACCGTTTCCACGATGTTAAAGATGTTGTTTGGTAATGGACACTTTCGACATATTAATATTCAGCTTGATAGTGAGGCCAAGAGGACAAAAACAAAAGAAATGAATAAACATGGTCATTCAATTTCCTTTGTTTGTGTCCTCTAGGCCTCGCTGCCAAGCTGAATTTTAATATATCAAAAGTGGTCTATTCTTTAAAAGAAATCGTCCCTCGGTACAGTGAAGTTAAACAGCTTTAAGTAATTTGTCGTGTTTAGACTGTGTTACCTTCAAGCGCTGAGTTGTTTTATCCAAAGATAAGATTGTTTTATCCAAAGATAAGATTGTTTTATTTTCCTAACTGAGGTGAGCAAAAAGCTGTCTGGAAGACGAATAAAAACTGTCGATATTTCCCATGGCGTTACTTAATCTATTCCCATGAAAAGTCTAGTGAGTGTTGAAATGAATTACTGTTGTTATGGGAAAAGTTGATAGGGTACCTACTACCTGGAACGCTTGGTTTCATTTTGTACCAATTTATTAAGGACTAAGGACTTTGTTGTGATGTGTTATCAATATTGCTTCAGTAGCCATTGGCATGTGTTGATTGATATGTGGTCATCAGTTTTCTACCTCTTTCAGGGTGGCCAGAAATTCACAAGGTTTTCTGGTGTCACCCGTTAACGGGTGACAATATTGGCACTGTTATTTCTGTGTCAACATTTTACTGTGCAATTAAGAATCTCGCCTTGTCAGACGTGGAGGAAAAGACCTTTAGTCTAAGCGTGGGTGCTCCATCAGATCACACCGCGTAACTCCGTTCCCCATAACATAAAGTGATAAGGAGTTTTGGCCCTCCGCCCTCCCCGAACGGGATACTAGGCCATTGGAGAAAGGCACTGTGAGAGAACAGAGTCTTGCCCAAGAACTCAACACTGATTCTGGTAAAAAAAAAAAGGTTGAGCCTGCATACGAACCAAGTGGCTCATCAGGCCGGAGCTTATCCCGGTTTCTGTAGTATGAAGTGACTAGGAATATTACTACTCCCCCCTGGATGAAATGCTAGTCCATCGCAGGGTTACCCTCTGCATTAAATTCTCTGGTGCCCATTTATACACCTGGGTGGAGAGAGGCACTGTGAGAGTAAAGTGCCTTGCCCAAGAACTCAACACCTTATCTTGCACAGAGCTCAAATCCCGACTGCAAAACTCACAAAGGACTTCTCAAACACTTCATTTCTTATTCTGAAACAATAAACTCGTTACTAACCTGCTGCCACCAGACGCCAAGCAAGCGATGCAATGAAAATTATAAACCCCAGCATTTCCGTTCTAAATGGATCTTCTGGTGGTCACAGAAATCAAGATACGTATTTCGTGATCCTTAATATTTCATCGCAAAATTTGAACAAAAACCGCACTTTTAATCTCTATTACACAGACTTCAATTGCTGGTTAACAACTTGGTTTTGAGCTCTCGACCAATCAAACTGGAAAACCATTTGGGCTGTCATGTATCCGTCATAAAGTATTTTAGCACCCGCTCATTGTAGTTTAGAGCCACTCTTGGTAATTACACTGATGTGGGCTCCTAGTATTGTCGTCCAATTTGGGATATAATTAGATTAAAACTCTGGCTGCCAATTCGGAAAACCATTTTAGTAATCAGTTATCCTCATACAGCATATTGTGTTAGCCCCATTAGTTTTGTCTTCTCGGATGTAATTTGCCGGATGACCCACGCGTGGGTGGTGTGATTAACGCTATTTCCTAAACGATAGGGGGTTTGGTATAGAGGTTTAGTTTGTTATGTAGAATGGCCGAAACAATTAAGTTTGTTACCGTCTGGATGGAATTGCGGGTATTAATGTCAGCTGTGTGCTCAAACCTTGGTTTTGTTGCAGATAAGGTATTATGGTGAGATTGAGACCCAATTTGGTGGTAAAATTAAATATCTCCGTACGAGTGCCAATTCTAAAACTGGAAAAAGACTCGAAACATACAGCACCACAAGAAAATATTCTTCATTGGTTAGATGAGAGCAGACACAAGCCCCGTAGACTGAAAAAAAGTTTAAATTAACCACATTGATTAAATGACTCGACGTTTGAGTGTTATCACTGTACAAGAAATCAAAAATAAATGGAAACTGAGTTGGAAAATTACAAATCGGATTAAGAAATTTGTCAGTTGTTCTCTTATCTATCTCTTGCCCGGCACTGCTTATGTAACGAACCCTGTAATTTATCTCCATTTAGACTTACTTCGGAGGTCTTTTAAAATCAGTAATTTAAAATTTGTCACTTAATTTCTTACATATGTCTTGTCTGGTATTACTAGTGTAACGAAGCCTGTATTCTATGTCCATTCAGACTCGCTTTTAAGGTCTTTTAAAATCAGTAATTAAGTACTGTTTTGCAAGTCAGTATTAAACTCGATGAATGAACGTTAATTAACGCGATATTGCAATTGCAATTACGCCGGGAGAATTTGTAAATGCAGCAATCACCGCTCATTTTGGATTTGTGTGTGAGGAAGAATTCGGTCAGGGAAATCATCTGATTATCGTGACGCCACTGTTTTCAAAAAGCTCCGTTTTCAAAAAGCTCCGCTTCCAAAATGTCTCCCGTCCCCACTAGAACGCAAAGCCGGCGTTTTCAAAATGTTCCTGTTGGGAGAGCTCGGTTTTCGTGACGGATTAGTGTGAACGGTAGGCCTAACCATAGAAATAAAACTGCGTTTTCAAATTTCTCCGGCGCAGTGTGGACGCTGCCTTACTAGGCGAATGAACGTTAATTAACGAATAAAAAAGCAAAAGCAAAATTGCAATTAGATTAAAGGATATTAAAGGAATAGTGTAATTAATCGAGTTTATGTGAAAAGCAATCGTGCACGCTATGTTATGGCCTCGGCTTATTAACCTTTTTCTCTGGGCGTCTTCTAATCCAATTATTTTTTTTATGGAGCGAAATGTTCGTGAAACCGTGTAAGAAAATTTCCACCAGTGATCAGCTATCAAGGAAGCGAAAGACTTATCTCTTGTTAAATTTAAAAGGAACTGGACAGTTTTTAAGCAAGCGAACAAATTATTTGAAACATTAAGTACGAAACACAGTTAGATCACTGAAAATGGAATAAGAAAAAAAGTAATTCAAGAAGACCAACCGTTTTAAAGTAAATTAGGCTTAGTCACAATGAATTAGAGTGAAACACCAAGAGAACGTTTGACGAGTCTGACAGCTTGCTGTAAACGAACAGATTTAAAGAATTGAGGGGGGCCATTTGATTGTGTTTTTCTTCGAGCTAAAAAAATGAGAGGAAATTGAATCTTTTCGTAAATGAATCGGATTGTGAAGAAAGAGGCATTGACAGATGATCAAAGCTTGAAATAAATTACGTTTAAGGAAGGCACAGAAGTCAAGCTGGTAAACAAGTTTGCAAAAAGCAAAGCGAAAGAACAGAAGAGAACGTGTCACGCCTGTACCTGAGGTCTAGTTAGCTAGCCAATGAAAATTGTGCAAGTGTTTTCAAACAGCGTGAGCAATAGTCACGCTGGAGAGCATTTACTGAGTCACGTGTCACGCTTGTACAGTTAGCCAACCAATGAAAATTGTGCAAATGTTTATAAACAGCGTGAGCAATAGTCACACTAGAGAGCGTTTTACTGAGTTAAACTGAGGGTGATGTAACACGACAAGATTGGCAGCACCGATTTTTGAATTTTTTAAACCGACATTCTCTCGGCAAGTTGCACGAGCCGGTTTTTACCGCGATATTGTTGCGTATAAAATCGTCTTGTGTAACAAGTTGCGCTGGAAGATTTTTAAAACTGCAACATTGTTACAAAAATATTGATGGAGTTGCTTTTTGTTACGCCCTCGCCGTTGAATCTTTAGTCGACAATGCATCTTAAAACTGTTCTGAACTTTCGCCTTTAACCCTTTAATCGGCTTTATTGCCTGTGATTAAATGCCCGAGCGATGCGACTGAGCACCTCTCGGCGAATGAGGAAAAATTATTGTCGCCATATAAGGTTCTACAAATGTAGAAGTGGGTTTTTCGTCTGAAAGCAAATTAGCGCGTCCAGATATGAATCAGCGATATCGCTGAAGTTGAAACATCTATAGAATCTTCTCGCATTATCTTTAGGTCAAGAAAATAGGTTACCATCCTTCGGAGATGGTACGATAAGTTTGGCAGTTTTGTTTGAAATTCCCAAACTGTTATCTCGGGAGAAGTATTTCAGTCAACAGAACGGCCCGCGTTGTATTTTCGAGTGTTATTGGTTGAAAAGTAAATATAATCTGCGGTTTCTAGACAGCAGGTGCTAACAGTCGTAGCTAATAAAACAGTGGTAAAGTTTAGGCAATATTTTTTATCCTCTTGTGTCCAGTAGATACGGTCTTTTATTGCCTACTTTTTCTCAAATTACCGCTTTAATGGAAGAGAGACACGGCTCGGGCGTGCGTTTGAAGCCACGAAATGCGAAAGAAAATAAATGTAACACAAAAACAGCGAAACAAGTTTTCGTAGTTTTTAATTATTTATAATTTATTTTTCGAATCTTCTTGGATCTACACCTCGGTTATTTCTCGAAAGTCGACTACAAGAAAAATAAGTTAAAACACTTCCTCTAGTTTTGATTGAAATGGCGGCTGTTTTCTTGTGATTCAATGGACGGTATTTTCGTGCGCGGTTTGTTTTGTTTTAACTGCAAGCAGAGCTATCTTTAGTGCCCGACTAACTTCCTTTCAAACAATGCTTTGTTCAGCATCTTGAATAAAAATTTCGCATCGACAGTGACGCCAATCGTTTCCTCGAGATCATTAAGAGGTCGCTTGAAATAGACACACAAACGATGCCCCGAATTTTCCGTCAGCGATTACTCAAGAATTTTTTCCGCTCTCATTTGTAACGATTGACCTTACACGGCAGATTAACATATTGAGACAAGGAAAAATAATAGCTCCTAAATAAACATTTGAAGTAATATTTCTTATGTTTAGAGGGTTCTCGTATTTACCATGAATAAATCTAGCCGCACAATAATTGCAGAATTGCATTGAATCGAAGAAAAATATCTAAACATATCGCGAGTGCAGGCGGAAGATTTCTAATTTTGTATCAAGTTCAAATTCATGAACATTTTCATAATTTTTTTTTCAAAAATTTTAGTGGACCTTCAAATTTCCTCGGTCGACTACGGTGTTTTTTTTATATTATTATTATTTCAGTTTCGTATGACGCTCTCGAAATTCGCTTCTAAGGTTGTCTTATGAAATGTTTACAGAAAAAATGGAATAATTGAAACCTTACAATTGTCGCGTCGCCGTACATTATTTCCTCGCAGTGCTTTTGCAAGCCTACATTTTTTTATGCGTCGCCCAAAATTGTATAAGAAGCTTAAGGAAATTGTTTTGTCGTTGCAAAGTGGAATAAACGTCTCGCTCCTATCCGTGGTTGAGTAGCATTCAAGAGTTCTGTCAGGCAGATATGTTCACACCCGACAAGATTTGACTATTTTAAGCAAATGTCCGTTGTTTTGCAATGCGTTTTGTTTGATACAATATACCTATGAAGAAAAGTTTTTCTAATATTAGTCCTGAGAAATTGTTTAACACGTACTTCCTTCCTTAATAAAAACATCCTTGTTTCCACATCTTGCATTCCGATAAATCCCTGAAAACAAATCCGGTCAATTTGACAGCTTGCAAGAGCTAACCAGTACTAAAAGCGAGCTAGAACTCTCGCTCGCCAAAACACTCAGTTCTTTGCCATGATTTTTTAATAAACCTCTCTCTCCTGCGATCAAATTCAACCACCTTGATCTTTAATTCCAAGTTTGACCCATGCTCCGAGCCGTAATCTCTTTGCAAACTTTGAAGGCATTTATTTTGTTTCGTTTCTTTCGTGTTCCAATCTTGTTTTCCGCTGTGCAGATCACTTCGGCCTGGAACTCTGCGCTTCAGATCGCCGCCTATCGGTAGGCTTGTGTTTCACCGGGCTACTCGCTCCGGATTCGCTGTAGAACTGGTCGGACCAGCTCACAACGCTGGCTGCCCTGCTAGTTCGCTCCCGATCATGACCTGACATGCGATCGTCGGCGTCATTGTTAAATATATCTGCTGACGTTTCCCGTATTGGCGACAGCGCTCTGCGTCCAGCTACAGGCGACTTGGAGCTTCGACGCGAGCCTCGGTAGCTCGAGCCTGAGGGAGTCAAAGACTGAGGATTTCCCGTGCTCATCGCATCGCGGTTTTTTCCTATGACTAGATTTGCTACCTTGTAGTTTGCCTGATGGCTGAGACTAGATGTATTACTTAGACGTCTGTCGCTACCGACGCGACGGTCGGGGGATTGCCGACTTGAATTTGAAGCCGAGTCCACGGACGCTTCGGATCTCGATGGCCTGGATGTTCTCGGACTCAGAGATTTCAAACCCTGGATATTATTGTCTTTATTCATAGCTAGTCGCTTGGCGGCCATCGCTGTAACCGGCGTAAGGACTTTCACAGTGAGAATAAGTCTCCTTGTCATCTGCATTAAGGCGCTAACATCTTGAATGGTCATAGTCCGTACGTCCACTTTGTTCACTTTAATAATCTCATCACCAACACGCAAAAGTTCAAAAACATCCACGTCTGTTCCTAAAACAACACGAGACACAAAAATTCCCTGCTCACGTTCCCATCCATCGCCCTGGCGAATATAAAATCCAAGAGTCTCACCCGGCTTACGCCGCAACTCAATCGTGCGTTGCAGAAACGTTCCGTTTTTCGAGCACGCCTCGCGAACACCTAGCACGTGCCTGAAAGAGCCTTGAATGATCTTTATAGGCAGAGGTGGGCACGGGTCGCCTTTAGTATCTGGCTCTGTTATATCGGTTGCTTTCCTAATCGCAAAAAATTCATCCTCTTTTTCGGCAAGTCTCATTTTCTCGAAGTCTTCCTGTGAAACGCTACTAAAGCGTCGCAGCTGTTCCACGATTTCTTCATCACCCGACTTGGTCGCCGAAGAAAAAGCCCTTCCGTTCGGCGACGATGGCTTCTTCCTTGCGTCTTCTTGACGTACAGCCATGTTATTTCTACGCAGTGTTTGCTACGCGTCTATCCGAGCCGCCATATTGCTTGAATTCAAAATGAAAAGTTTGCATGCAATTATGGAATATTGTGGTTGGAACCAATCAGCGCCGCTCATCCAAGACAGGTGTGCGCCGTCACATAAAAACAATACACAGAGCTGGTTGCCAGTCAATTTTTTCTTAGGCCGCAGAAAACAATCAACTGCGCGAATATTTTGGTGTGAAAACCAATGGAAAAATCCTTTTTGAGGAGATTTCACTGCGCGAAGTATAAACAAGTAGCGACTTGAGATCGCAAACTGTTCGGCGAGCCATGAATTCCCGCAATTTACTGCCATCGAATGTGATAGCTGTTACGCAGCGCCTAAAAGCAATACTATAACATGTAGTCTTAATTTTTTGCGGCTGATAGATCCGATGAAGGCGACGCAAAATTTCTCTAGAACGTTGATAATTTGATTGTGTAGTGTTAAAGTGACGAGAATAGAAACGACAACATTATGGGGCTTTCGACAGAATGAATATTTACCGCTTATTTTGAAAAGAACTTTCCAACGCTTATTTCATCCTTGCCAAATAGAAAGTTTTATCTGTTGGTCAAACTGAATTTTTTTTCGTTGCCAATTTTCAACTTACAATACTAAATCTTTTTTTTTTCTATCTTCGCGATTTTTATCCCGAGTTATTAATGTCGCTATATCCAGGCTACCAGACACGTCAAATAGCAAAATCTTTTCAAGGTATTTTAAAAGCAGAATATGGTTTGTTATGTGGTGAGCTTAGCACCCAAAATAAAAATTCGATATCATTGCGATATATTTTTTTTAACATTAAGGTTTGACATTACAAGTTTATTTCTGTCCGAAAATGCTCCAAATTTGTCACTTCAACGATGTAAACAAGCTTCCGAATCGTTCATTTTCAAACTGGTCATCGTTAAAGTGTGTTTACAACGTTTTAAGATTAACTCTAGTGCTTTGTTTGACAAGCCACAATGAAAACGCGCGTTCCGGATGACGTCAGAGGATTATTTTTAGCTTGTCTTCCGGTCGGAAAACGTGTTCTGTGGCGATTGTAAAACCAATTTAGGTACAAATGACGTCAAAGTTTCGTGTTCGATGAAAGTTTACAGCTTAAGTTGTCTTTATCGTGGATGGCTTTTGTCTAGCTTTTAAGCTGTACAAATTTTTAAACTCTAATTACCGCTATTTTAACGCGGAGATATTTCAACAGACAAGAACGCAATGCTGTTTTCAAAAAAAAAACAAACAAATAAAGTATGGAATGCATTTATTTTAGTATGATATATTTTTGAAATTTCCGTTGAAAAGACAAAATAATGCGTTTTTTATTAATCTGCTTGTGCTTAAGGCTACATCAGTACTAATTTGATATCAATACGTGATTTTGTTCTAAAAATGTTCCTTCTAAAATAGCCTGGGCTTAAAAATAACTAATCGTTGTTTTTGAAGCTGGGACAGAAGATGAAAGTAATTCAAACAATCCATTTTTCAGCGAATAAATTGACCGCCATCGGTTTCAAGTTATGTTTTTTCGACACCTGGCCAAGGCTTTTCAAAAACTTAGACAGGATTTTTTTTTTCACTTAATCTTTCGCTGGAACCAGTCATTAAGTGCTTTTATCTAATTGAAGTCCTGGTATAAATAGGCCGCAGCCCTATCTCTCAAAATACGAGGTTCTCTGATGCTGAAGTCATATATAGACTCCCACATCCCGCGTCCCGCGTCCCGCGTCCCGCATCCCGCGTCCTGCATCCCGCTTTCCGCCAAGTAATTTTGCTTCTAAAGCGAGGCGGGTTTCGACTGTAAACACAAGATTAAGAGATGGCAACGAAACACTCTGAAAGGCTGGACTATACTCAGCGTTTCGCTGTGATTTCGTTTTAGAATTTCGTGGCCTGTTATACCGGCTGCGTTAGTGAGTAGAGTGTGTGAATCTTTATTAATGTGGTTAGTATACACTTAGTTCATTAATGCAGCCGCAATGCGGTAGATGCTGGATCGATGTGACTGTCGGTCCAGCAGCTATTTTACATGTGATGCTATGCATAAAACAAGTTTATCTGTTTCTAAATCAAATGCTGTTCTGGGCTACTTTTAGGCTAAATTTTCCTTATTTGGTGGTAAAATGCAATACCTCAAACATTTCGAATTCAATCCCTCGGCTTATTTTCGGGGATAGTTTCTCGGAGGATTGTAGAGGAGTGTTGTTTTAGCACTTATCAGCACTTATCAGTGTCTCTAATTTCTGCGCATAGAATGTTGCCTGAAAAATGCGTTGAGCTTATAATTGCATAGGCTTTAGCGTTTGCATTGTTTTAGTAGCGACATCGAGACTGCGTTTTTATTCGATTATAAAAAAGAATTCTGTGAAAAACGATCGAAGAAATCAACCATACTTGGATTTGTTTGCACTTGATAAGTAATCACCTTGAAAACTTTGACGCTTGAGAATAGTTCAGAGAAACTCTCTCTGTGGACAATTGAAACTGACCTGACAATTAGAAAAATGCAAGTTCATTTTGAAACGCAATACTCCCTACAAACCCTTTGCTGAGGCATCACGTATAATCGGTCGCGCGTGTATGTCGCGCGTGAAGTTTCTTTTCTTCTGCCCATGATCTAACTAAAGCCGGGAACGTGACACCAAATGATTCGTGCTGGTGACTTAGCTTTGCGCGACGAAGCATTGCTCTAAGTCGCATTTCGAAAGTTCATCGTCTTTCTTACCTGTGAGTTTACCGCAGTAGTGGTTATAATACACAAGCATTTTTCTACGAGGCGGCTTGCTCCAGTCTCTTGCAAATTTAAACAGAATATTCGTTATTTTACTCCAGAAGAAGCCAGCCTCAACCAATAGTCTGTCAGTGTGTCAGCAATGGAACATACGCAATACTGAATGACTCCCATGCGGCTGACAAGTAGAGTTGCAGGTTGCAAAATTTGGATCTGCACGTCATGAGTGATATCAAGCTTGTATCGTCGTTAAACTTCACTGGCAGTATATATATTTTTTTTTACAAAATAAAATATTTATACTCCTTGATGAGTGTAAAATATTTATACTCCTTGATGGACCTTGATGACGTCAATCAAGGTAAGGTTTGTTCATTCATTAAATTGTACATGTAAAAGCTACTTATTTTTAGATTCCATTAAGGTAACTTATCGCTGCTTTTTTAACGCATCTTATCACTCTTTTGTAGACCTTCGCATCGCAGAGGTCTTTTCAGAATCTGTCTATCGATATTCTGATTCTCAACATGATGAGAAGGGAGACGAACGTAAGTGGGACTTTCTTAAGGTAACTTCGTTTTAAAGATAGTTCAGAGCAAACCGATCTTCACGCCTCCAATTCAGAGATTCTTGATGTTAGGCCCTATGCAAATGGGAAATATTTGGCGACCAAACACGATCAAACATGTTTTGGTGACCAAACATTTTCCCGTTTGGACACCTTGTTTGATCGTGTTCAATCATACTTGACAAAATTTGAACGACGTCAAACATTTGATCAAACGTTGTATGACATTTCATTCGTTCAAACATGTTTGATACCGTTTGGCCACTCTGTGCAGCATCAACATGTTAAGTCACCAAACAACGTTTGATCGTGTTTTGGTCGCCAAACATTTTCCGTTTGGACAGGGCTTTATACAGCGTTAAGAGACGCACAGTTCACCCTTAAATGCAATGATTTTTTCATTTGACGGAACGTCAGCCCATTTTGAAGGATGCATGTTAGGCAAGACGGTCACCTGCCTGAAGAGAGAAGTAGGTTCAATCTTGTTCAAAAGTTACACCTTAGTTGGAGAGTCCACAACACCCGCCATGTCGGCAGTCGTGACGGACAGTTCACTTCTCGAGAATTTCCACTTCAGTGGAGGAAGGAGAGAGCATGAAAATGCCAGAGTCGTGGACGAATTTTCGTTTATATGTAGGGAATGGAGGCATGTGGGAATGGACCTTTTCGGTGATGCGGCCGCCACTTTGAATTCTATTGTTTCAAATAGCTATTATGAGATGCTCAGCAAATACATACGAAGTTACCTCCTGAGCATCCCATAATAGCTATTTGAAACAACAGAATTCAAAATGGCCGGTGTACGTCTCGCCCAAAAGGTCCATTGGTATGGCGTGGAATGAAGATCAACCTCATACGTTTGATCTAAAGTAAGGACAACATCGTCTTTGTGTGGCTGATCAGTGGTGTAAGGAGTGCAAAAAAGGTAAGGTTTGTATGAGCTCTCAGTCACAGTATGAATTACTTAAAGGAAATACGTCACGGATTGCCCATCTTGAAAAGTTTGGGCCTAATTTTTTTAAAGTTTGTAATCCGTGTTAATCTTCTCCATCCTCTACCATTCTCGTTTCTTTATGGTTTATTATTATTCTATCTTAAAAAGGAAACAACATTTTTCATTTTACAAAACATGTTTCGACATTTCTATGTCATCTTCAGTTGCAAATGTTCGACGGCATTACAGCCAGCACATGTGAATTTATAAACGACACGCGAACGAAGACTCTGCGGCACGGAATCTTTCACGCTGAACATATTTCTAACCTTGAAGGTAGAAAAAACTGACTTAATGTCTAGATCAGTTTTGTAATAACGTTTAAGCAGCTGTCTTAATTTTATCTGCGCAGCTTTAGAAAAACGGCGTAATTCTATAACGAAATCATGTATACAGTGAAAATTTAAATGTGCAACCGACGAACATTTGCAACTGAAGATGACGTAGGAATGTCGAAACATATGTTTCGTAAAATGAAACATGTTGTTTCCTTTTTAAAAATTGCTGTTAGTCTGCTGTTTTTACGACCGTTTGGTAGCATTTTATCTTATTTAACTATTATTTTCAGTTTTCCTTTAATATAAAGGTAATTTTGTACGTGGCTAAGACAACTCAGAATACCGTGACTGAGCTCCTTTTATAGGATTTCACTTGGAATAAGGTCTATAAGTGGATTAACTCTTTTACTCTTCATCCGCTCTTGACCTCGTTCAATGAACATACATACCGAGATTGTCGGTTAAACTCGTATTCAGGAAGTTCGGACTTCTTTTCCGACTGGCTTGGATCACCCATTGTATCTTTTTCATTGTTTCTTTATATGCATTATCATTTCTTTTCGTATACATTGAACTTTGCATAGGTTATTTGCTATCTGGGGCTTATTGGCCAACTTTTACCGATATTGGCTGCAGATTGACAGTGTGACTGTTCTGTGTTCTCACGCTAGAATTTTGTAATGAAAAAGCGGTTGAAATCAAGTGCATTGGGCTTACATAGAACCATATACGCAAAACAGGATCGTTAGAACGAAAGAAGCGAAAAGTCTGAGAGTAAGTCTTCCTCAGCGAGTGAGGAAACCAGAATGGCCAGTTTTGAGTGTGTTTTGTGAAAAAAAAAGTAGGCGTCTAAGATAATTGATTCCGTGGAAGTATAACGGCTAAATGGGACTCATGAGTTGCGCATGTGCTAGCTTGATCTCGAGTTTCATAACGTGGCAGACGATTCCAATCTCATGTGTGAAATTCAAGATGGCGTCGACAAGTAGAGACTAGGCATTGAATGTATCTTGGCCAGTTGAGCTACTTAGTGCATCTTGACCACCAAATCATAATATTCTAATCTAAGACTGCTAGGGTTCTTTTTCACTTTGATTTGATTTTCTTAAACCCATTTTCATTAAATGAGCCAAAATCTATATAGTTTGTTCCGGTCAATAGCGGAATATGATTGTCAGGTGACAAAGAGGGATTCTTATGGTGATCTAAGGAAAGTGGAGAAAATATTATTATAACAATAATACTACACTAATGCTGGCGTTATTTGCCATTTTTCGCGCGGCTATTTCAAAAGACCATTTTTAAAGGCAGAATAGTAAGGCTTATTTGAGTTATGGGCCCATTAACTGATCTTTTTAAACCGTTGCCAGGGAAAATTTATTCTCATATAACCTTGTCATTTTTGGTTATTTCAGAGTTATTTCATGTGTTTTAACCTCATCATGATCAGTAACACTAGTGGTGACGTCATCAGGCAACGCTCATGGTCATGTGACTCATCAGTTCCGAAAAAAAGTAAAGGCTTCCAAGCATATCACGTTATCGGGATGTTTTCTCTTGATTTAATATTTTAACTTTAATCTTTATTACACTATGCATAGATTTTGTTTCATTTCTAAAAGGTCAGATCCTGAGAGAATTTCAAACATTAAAAAATTGGTAATTTTCTGAAAGAAGGATTTTATAAAAGAAATGCATAGCTATGTTTCCAACGTTGGCTTTAACTCGAAACTCGTCGACAAAGGCTGACTTAAAGAAAGACCGCATTCCTTTAGCATTTAAAGAAACCCGAAGTGCCCGCGATATCTATCGGAAGTTACTCTATCAGCGCGTGCGCAGTTTACACTACCAGCGGCTCGATAAGATCAAACGAAGCACACGAAAGCCACACAGAGATGGTTTTTCTTTTTCTTTTTCGTTTGTTTTTTTTTTTTTTCTCTTAGTTTGTTTTTGATTGTACTTTCTTACTTTAAATTTTGTGAAACACCAACTAAAATCCTCAAAAATGTAGCCGAATTTGCCAGATGAATTTTTTAAATTTTCCTCCCTCGGGCTGACGCAAGTGAAATTTCACCTCCTTAGCAACGCGCACGAGCGCGCGCATGAATCGGTTAATGGGTCCTCGAATGCTTAAAGCTAGTATATCATAAATTAAAAGTTAGTAGAGCTAGTATATCATAAATTAAGAGTTATATCATAAGTTAAGAGTGTATAATATTTGCTCAGATCAAAGCAGAAAGCTCTTAGAATGACAAAATTTGTGGGGATTTAGTACAGACTGCTAGTTTGCATTTATGATATCCCTTTTTGTAGCAACACAAGGCTGGTTGTCATGCAAAAGTGGAATGTTTGCATGCAAGTGTACGCATTGAACACGTAGCTACAATTGTGAGCTACTTTGAAACGCCTTTTGAGAGATTCCACCCTCAGCATCAAAGGAAGTCTTCCCTGCGGTAAGTCGACACTGAATGTCCATTTTGAGATGTAGTTTTTTGAAAAAGTGTTTTGGTTAGTTGTAGTTGCACCCGTTAAAGGATTCAGTAACGCAATTTTTGTTTCAAGATTGCCCTTATAGATTACTTTAAATGTTTTCCCAATTGTTTCAATATCAATGTATCATTCTGTTGGAAAGGTGTCACTAACTCAAAGTAGTCTCAAACATACTTTGTTTTCAGTACCTACTTGAAAGTGTTAAGAAGCTAATTCCTCTGATGTAAACCGAATTTCACGATTTTTACCGCCATATAGATAAGAAACTTTTCACTCTTGTCTTCTTCGCAGCCTAAAGTTTTTTTAAGCACGTTTAAAAGTCGGTTAAGGTTTATTACTTAAGCTGTTCTGATCAACGAACTCTGTGTAACGTATTGAAAATAATGTCGGAAATTTTAAACTTCGCATCTTTGATTGTAATACTATCTATCTACTATCTATCTGATATCGCAACTCACAAAGGAACGAGCTAAAAATACTAGTCGATTAATTCAGTGGAGAACATGTAGGGAAGAAATAAGCTTGCGGTTGGCAAGAGTCAATGAAAGTAAATCATGAAGTGATTAAATCTTTGGCACTAAACTGTGAAGGAAATTCAATTGTCGTAGCTTTCAGCTCTAGCTAAAAGTTCATGCTCACAGAGTTACGGAGTGAAAATTCAATGCTATTATTAGTATGGGAACTTTGTAGTGCTGGAAGGTTTGTGACTTTATTTTATGTTATGTGGCGCCTAAATGGTTTAATTTCGATCAATGTTTCCGTCAATTTCTATGATTTACCCCGAGGAGAAAACGAATCTGGGGCCTAAAACGAGTTGAAATGGGTTGCGATCAAGCTTACAAGCATCAGTTGTGTGGCAAGGAATGACTTTAACACCGCTAAAGCTTCTAGTTTAGGTTAATGCAAAAAATGCAAGTGCTTTACATTGGCGATACGGGAAAATGACCGGAGTTCGCTTGCGCAAACATTTGAGTGACGTGTCTCCAATCTTCCTTGAACGATGATTGTTTATGGTGTTATTGTTAATACTAGTTGGTACCATATAGGTTAACTACTTATTAACCGATAGTGAGGTCTTCATGGGTAACTCACAAACTGAGACCTTGGCCTTGACGTTGAAAATCTCGAACCTCAACCTCGGCCTTGCCTTATTGACCGAGCGAGGTCAATACGGCAAGGCCGAACGTTCGAGGTTAATAAGTTGTTTATTATATGGCTTTTTGCTCTGGTTTTGTGGGCCCGTAATCGGTCCGTGGGCATTACGGTAGGATAATGCCCTACAATTGGCGATCAGAGCGCGCGTTATATCGGCCACAAACACAAGCCATATAATAAATAGAGGATATTACATGGCGACGCGAAATATGAATTATATTTTCGAGTGGTATAAACAATATTTTACGAACGGGCGCAGCGAGTGAGTAAAAATATATTTTTGAACACGAGAAAATATAATTCACAGCTTCAAGCAACTGTATAATTTTCTTTTAATGATATGGACAAACTGACTGTTTGCGCGAATAACCGTGTAAAAGCGAGAAATGACGCCATCGATATCCTCCGTAGTTACGCCGAATATGGAAACTACACCACTCAGGTGTATTTTCGTATGAATTTTACGAGTGGTTTAATCTCCGGTAAAACACTCGTGTCTATACAATAAAGGACATTTGACGTCGCTTGATGTACTTGCTTACCGTTTTGCGCTCACCACGACAATATCATCGAGGGGGCATCATAGTAGTCCTCTCTCAGGCGATGGATAGACTGTAATTTTAATTGTCTCGACAAGAAACATTTGAAACTCACAGGGTCCAAGTATGTCTTTACTGTTTCACTCCCAATAGGCTAAATTTGAACTTTTGAGTCCTTACATGAAAATCTTGTGGGAGAAAATTCAAATGAAGACTAATGTATAATAAACTGTACTTTTAATTGTCGCGAAAAGAAACACACAAAACTCTCAGAGTCCAAGTGTATCTGTTTAGGTTTTAATTTTTCAACGTAGATGCAAACCTTGCGTGCAAAAATTCAAATGAAAACTATTGTGCAATAGACTGTAATTTTAATTGTCTCAACAAGACACACAAATCTCACAGGGCCCACTGGTAACTTTATCGTTTTACTCCTAATAGTCTGAACCTTTTGCCTGTTATGTCATTATTTTTTGGCGTCTGTTGATTAAATCCTTGGTTATGAAAATCAAATGAAAGCTACCGAATAATAAACTGTAGATTTTAATCGTCTCGACAAGACACACAAAATTCACAGGGCCCAATTGTATCTTTATTGTTTTAATCCTAATAACCTGAACCTTGTGCCTGTTAAGGTACATGTATTATTATTTTTTACGTCTGTTGATTAAATCCTTGGTTATGAAAATCAAATGAAAACTACCGAGTAATAAACTGTAAATTTGAATCGTCTCGTCAAGGCACACACAATGCAGGGTCCAAGTGAATCTTGATTGTCTCACTCAGTCCCAACAGTCGAAACCTCGTGCCTATTAAGGTTTCGATTTGCGAGTCAGTTAATTAAATCCTTGGTTATGAAAATTCAAATGAAAACTACTGAGTAATAAACTGTAAATTTTAATCGTCTCGACAAGAAACATACGGAATCTCACAGTTCCAATAGTATAAACCTCGTTTCTGTTAAGATTCCAATTTGTGATTCTGTTGATTAAATCCGTGATTGTGAAAATTCAAATAAACACTATTGTGCGATACTTAAATGCGGAACTGTTTATTTTGCTATACGAGTCGGTTCTAACTTCGAGTCTATGGATGACAAACACGAGAGTATCAGGGTTCTATTTTTTTTTTGCTTTTTCCATTTTTTCAATTAAAAGATGGTATCACCTTTTAGAGTAGTGGATAGAATCCTGATGTGTAACCAGTCTTTTTGTTACTGTTTCTTTAATTTTTGTATTTAATTTAACTTTTTAAATTCATTGAAAAGTGGAGTTACAGTGGAAAATCTACGTTTTACGTTTCTTGTCCTAACAAAATTTGGAATTCAGCGAATTAACACCTTTATGATTTCCCTGCTTCAATATCAAAATTTACCATTGTAGGATTTTACATATTCAGGGCCAAGTTTTCCAAACTAGTTTATGCCAATGGCAACCACCCAGTCCACAAAGAATGTAAAAAGTTCAAGTTTCTTTAGGATTCGTAATTCAACCTTCGGTAACTAATGACGATTTTGCTATTTTTTTGTGTTGTTCCTTTCTTGTTTTACGCCGGTAGCCTATATTGTCTGCTCGAGCTGAGGGCGTAATGAGTCAGCGAATGAATTCGCAACAATTCTTAGCTCTTGTACAGAAGTTTTCCAATGTAAAAACGGGGGGAAATTGCAGTAGTCAAGCATGTTCCCAAAGGCACGCCTCCAGTCAAAGTCGTGGTCTTCTGCACAGACTAAGCTTATCAGAGATTGCGCTTTTAAATATAATTGAAAGCGCGACTATTGCTTTTTTTTTGACAGAACAAAACGTTACAAAAAAAAAAGACAATTAAAAGGTCGACTGAACAAAGACTAGATACCTGTTACGGAGAAATCAGTACGCACAAAAATTATCAAGAAGCTAATTTTGGTGAACATGGCTCCGAGGTTTGGGGGAATGAAACAAAAGAAATTATTCATCCCAAATTCTCGATATTGATGTCTTTCTATATAATTTCCCCAAGCCACGAAGCCATTATGTTTGAATTAATATGTCGATATTGGTTTATGCATTTCTTATAGCAACATCACCCTTGAGATCTCCGCTTTTAAGAGGTCATCCTGTCTCAGAGATTTCCCCACCTTCTAAGTTCTCATTTGCAGTTCGTTGGTGAAATATGAAACTGGCTCTCTCAGACGCTCTGCTTACGGTCGCTTCTATAGTGTCGGGAATACGACGAGATCCTGCGTTATATTTTCCAGTACAATATTTTTTAGTCTTCAAGTTCATACTAAAATGCTCAGCCTACGGCGCACGAGATCAGTCACAAGAGGTGATCTATTTACTTTATCTGCTTTATTCATTTAATAATGTATTAAGTTTGGTTTGAAATCGAAAAATAACACATAAAAAGTTGACACTGGCTTTATTTAAAAGTTATGTTCAGGTGTTTCGTTTACCACATTTTGTGCTGCTACAACCTTTTTCTACCAATGAAACTTCTTCCCTTGTGTTATATGAATAAAAGTTAATTTACAAATTAAAAGTACAAAAAGCGTGACAAAGGAGGTCCTCCTCAATGAACTGCTTTTAATTTTCAGTTTCTATTCATGTAACTACAGGGACGTCGTTTCATTTCTCGTGTTAATCACTCGCTGCGAACATTTGCAAAATATTGTTTTTACCACTCGAAAATAAAATTCATATCTTCCCGCCGCCTTGTAATAACCAGCGTGTACTTTTTTGACTATTTGAACCACTATAGTCCATTTATTTAGAGAAAAAGAATGCAGAATTGTTAAATTGTCAGCCATTTTAGAGTTCTAGGTATTTTTCCTTACTATCAAGTATATTTGAGTTGTTTCTAGAGCATCCTCAGGCAGATCTAGTCCTTTTAGCATTGGTAAAGAGCACAATGCTCGTTTTTACGAGCTTTATATCACATTTCGGGCGCGAAATTCAAATTTGTACTCTTGCACTCGTGGAATGTTTTGCAGTCAGGCGTCCTGCGAACGTAACTTGCGTCACAGTCTCATGAAACTCAAATATAGCATTGACAAAATATGATCTAACCTGCTATAAACGTTTAACAAAATATTAGCAAAAATGAAGCGCGTGTTTTATCAGTAACTGATTAGAATTTTTTTTCTTCCTCCTTTTTCCTTTTTTACAAATAAACTGTTGTTTGTAAGTTAGGAAGTCAGTCAGCCTGTAAAGATTATCTCAGATTTCAGATTTCAGATTTTTTATTAATTGACACTATTTACAGACATATTTCACTATCGCACACTATTACAAAAAATTCATTAATTAAAAATAAGGAAAATATAATAATAATAAAACCAAAACAAAATGTGCTCAGTGACCAAAGAAGCATATGCTATCGTGTTGGTCATTGCCACGATGATCCTCCATCGATATGTTACTTTTAAAAACAAACTTTTAATACTGTTCCTGCGACCAATGACAATGACAATTTCTTGCAATTGTGGTTCCTTGAAGCTTTTCGTTGAAGATCTAAACCCCGGTGTTATTAAATTAGCAAGTAAAAGGCTCTACAAAACTGAATCTTACTATTGTATTACGTAGTTTATTACTATCGGCCTGTCGAGACGCCTAATTATCTTTAATTCTTAAGCTGCTTACTTGTTACATATCATTGAATATCTTCCATCTAGTTTTCTTTATATTGTCATTGTTGTTGTTGTTGTTGTTGTTGTTTATTTTTGCTGTTGCTGAAAATGTGCAGACTGCTTCTCGGCTGTTTACACCTAGATGCTTGACTGACAAATTGACTACCAGGCCACACAACGTTATTGTTTAAAATGGCACTTATCACCGCGTATTGTTTTCAGGTTTATTTTACAGAATGATTGGCCATCGTCAGGCCCTGAAACTTCTTGTGGTCGTCACCTTTGCGTTTGCTGTAGTGACAATTGTAAGGAACATAGAATGCGTCATACTGTTCCCAAGTAACCATGCTCCGCGAATTTTCACTCTACGAGAAGTCGAAGAAAAACCAATTTTCATTGGTAAGTCTTTCGACACTGGAGCATGCGCAGTCCCAACGTCTTTCATCAATGACAGCCAAGGTTGCAAAGTGCCAAATGTGGATCCTTACAATGACTACATCAAGAAGGCTCTTAATCCCGTGAGGTCAATATCATGCCGGGGAAGATTATATACTGAGTATCAAAACAACTTGTTTCGATTACTTGATGACGTCAATGAAGGTTTGTTGGATCGTTTCCTCCTTTGTAATTTTGAGAAAAGTAAAACTTCTCAATATACTAAAAGATCAAAATTTACTAAACGTGTACTTCAAACATACTTCATACTACTAAAACCGTACTTCAAACATACATCAGGCTACACTGAAAGTTATACTTCAAACATACTTCACAGTATACTAAAAGTATACTTGAAACATACTTCACAGTGTTTTAAAAGTATACTTTAAGCATTCATCACAGTATACTTAACGTATACTTCAAACATACATTACAGTGTACTAAAAGTATACTTGAAACATACTTCACAGTATTTTAAAAGTATACTTTAAGCATACATCACAGTATACTAAACGTATACTTCAAACATACATCACAGTGTACTAAAAGTATACTTTAAACGTACTTCACTGCATTGTAAAAGTATACTTCAAACATACATTACAGCATAGTAAAAGTGTACTTGAAACATACTTCACAGGATAATAAAGGTATTCTTCAAACATACATTACTGCATACTAAAAGTATACTTCAAACATACGTCACAGTATACTAAAAGTATACTTTAAACAT
This sequence comes from Orbicella faveolata, assembly GCF_042242905.1. Taxonomy (NCBI): domain Eukaryota; kingdom Metazoa; phylum Cnidaria; class Anthozoa; order Scleractinia; family Merulinidae; genus Orbicella; species Orbicella faveolata. Next base: position 4,610,361 of record NW_028301547.1, on the reverse strand, counting down.
ACATCACAGTACACTAAAAGTATACTTCAAATATACATCAGTTATACTTTGCGGTATATGAAAAGTGTATTTCAAAGATACATCACAGCATACTAAAAGTATACTTCAAACATGCTTCACAGTACACGTAAAGTATATTTCAAACATAATTCAGAGCATACCAAAATTGCACCTCAAACATACATTTTCTGGTGGTAAAGTACACTTCAAACACACTTCATATTATCAAAGTTCGCTTGAAGTATATTTTAAGACCTCCTAAATGTCTACTTCAGACGTACTTTATTACATGAGAAATGTGTAATTTCAAAATCCTTCAAAGTATACTTTTAAACAAATTTCAAAAGAAGTTTACCCGTTAATAAATTGCTTTCTAGAAGTCATCGGCTATTTACTTTATATTCGATGGATCCATTTTCACACAATGTTGCAATTTCTCTTTTGCAGAGAATCAAGTCGCCGAGATCTTTGCAGAGCCCATTTATCGAATTTCTGATTATAATGTGACCCTTGGGGAAAAGAAATTTCTCAACCTAACGAACAGACAGACTAACCTAGATAGCGACTTCCTCAAAGTAACTGTTCGTCTGAAAGATGGCTCAAAGGAAACGTATTTCCACGCCTCAATTTTAGAGATACCCGAAGTTGCACAGCGCAAAAAAACGCACAGTTCACCCCTAAACATCATGATCTTGGCTTTAGACAGAACATCGGCAGCCCATTTTCAAAGGATGCTGCCTAAGACGTATGCTTTCTTAAAGGACGAACTAGATTCAGTCATGTTCAAGAGTTACTCTATTGTTGGACCTAACACAACTCCAGCTATGTCTGCTTTCTTAACTGGCAAGTCATTGTCGGAGAATTGCGAATTCAAGGAAGCGAGAAAAGGGGTAAAAAATTCAAGCTTCGTGGACGATTGGCCATTCATATTTAAGGATCTGAAACGCCTAGGAATTGCCACAATGTGGAGTGAAGATCAGCCAAACATTGGTAAGAACACATAAAACAATGCTATACTACTGCATCGAGGTGAAATAGCTGGTTTAGTTCTCATGGTCTGACTGAGTGGCTGACTGACTGACTGACTGACTGACTGACGGACGGACTGACTGACTGAGTGGCTGACTGACTGTCTGCTTGCCTGACAGACTGACTGACTGACTGATTGAGTGGCTGACTGACCGACTGACTGAGTGGCTGACGGTCTGTCTGACTGACTCACTGAGTGGCTGGCTGACTGTCTGCTTGACTGACTGACTAACTGATTGAGTAGCCGATTGACCGACTGACTGAGTGGCTGACTGACTGACTGAGTGGCTGCCTGACTGTCTGACTGACTGACTGACTGACTGACTGACTGGCTAGTTGATTGATAGATTGAATGATTGAATGACCTGACCTCAAGCTGCTACAAATACGCTATGCAAAGGGCGTCTGACATATAACACAGCTAATCAAGCAAACTGCGCCATGGCGAAAGTGTTCTCCCGTACCCAATCACAAATATTGAGATTATTTTTCGTCGCATCGAAGAGTTTCCGAGATAGGATTGAATATAAAGTTTAATAAACGTAACGTGGACTATTACTGATCAGTATGCATATGATCTAGTTTGACGTCGATCTCATTAACATGAACAAGCGCTGTACAAAACAGACAAAAGGGGAAAGTCTACATTTGTTCTGAACAAGACTTGCACTTGTCGACCCGTCTGTCTGCTTCTTGTCTTAGGCCGGATTGTTTTTCTTCCATTTTTAGGTGCATTTCATCTTCGCCTGAAGGGATTCCAAGATCAGCCAACAGACCATTATGGAAGGATACTATGGTACGAATGGCTGAGGACAACAAGAGAAGCAAGGCTTTGCTTAAACTCCCAACCACAATATGTGTTACAACTGAACTACCTGAAAAGCTTCATGAAATCCTATCCTGGAAAAAGAAAATTTGGTTTCGCATTTCTATCCGACTTGTGTCATCGATCAGCTAATCTTCTCCGCGCAGCCGATAATGGATTTGCGGCCTTTTTTGAGTCACTAAAAAACGAGAGTCTCCTGAACGATACGATGTTTATCACAATGTCTGATCACGGTCCGACATACAAGGAAATACGCCATAGTCCTCAGGGGAAGTTGGAACACCGACTTCCCTTTCTTTCCTTGACTTTCCCCCCGTGGTTCAAACTCAATTACCCGAAACATGCAGCAGCCTTGGTGAAGAATTCACGGATAATCTCGTCACCTTTTGATCTTTACGCGACGATGAAACATTTGTTAACGTTCCCAGATAAACGTTCAGTTGAAACGGCTGGAGTAGGCGCAAGTCTTTTTGAGCCACTTCCTGATAACAGGACATGCGAAGATACGGGCATTACAGACAATTACTGCCCGTGTTTAAGGTGGCAATCCATTGACATAACCCATCCTCACGTCCGTAAAACTGTCAAGGCGGCAGTAATTCATATAAACCAACTTTTGTTGTCTCATCCCAAGACAGCCAATCTATGCCATCAGCTGGAGCTAAAAAGTATCTTTAAAGTTCATCAAAAGCTGCCAAGTCATGAGGCAGACGTGAATTTTCTTTCAGGTCAGGAAAAGGCCACTTGCAGCTATCACATCAAGTTTCAAACGACACCTGGGGATGGTCTATTTGAAGCCCTACTACAGATGAACGCCACTGGGGATTTTAAGGTTTACAATGAAATCGATCGTGTTAGTATGTACGGTGATCAGCCGAAGTGTATTGTGAATCATGTACCGTCTATGCGCCCATACTGCTTGTGTAAATAACTGGAAAACTAATGTTATATCGCACGTGGCTACTTTAACCCTCGGACACACAGGCAAATTCATACTTCTTCTTTAGTTCTTCGTTTCCTGAATAAGACACATGGAAGTATTTTGAATTTAGTTGGTAGCCTTGGTGGCGCTCCACAAGATGAAATGTTTATTTGTTGAATATTACGTCTTACGAGGTCATTAAAGCCGCCACGATAATGTATCCCCCATCTTGGACCTCTTTATTATTTTTTCTCAGTAAGTCAGAAAATAACGCAAATTGATAAAAATCCAAATTGATAGTCGATCTCAAAACACACTCATTCTTCATTTCGCAGTCACATGACAAAACTGACCGCGAGTGATAACGAATAAACTCGAATGAGCACGTGCGACTACGAGTGACCATAAGTGACAATGAGGGTGGGGGGGAAGGGTAGGTAAGTAGGGAGGGATGAAGGAAACAAAAGATAATGTAAACTTAGCTATCATCTCTACAGCCATCCGTTAATTAACTCGCAAAACCCATTTTGTTGTTTTCTTCGCGTTGTTTTGTAAGCTGCTATGTAATTTTCCTTTAATCTGAATGTGCTGTTTAGTCGTCATTATTTCAGCAATCATCATTGGCAGTTATAATGCTTGGACTTGATAACCATCAGACCTAAAACACTGGAACTGAATAGAAAAAAACGTGAATTAAATTAATTTTCACGTCAAAAGGAATCATTATCTTTGATCAATGGTGTGTCGATCTACCCAAGTTAGGTGGAGCGAAGGTGAGGTTTTGGGAATCTAAAACCAAGTGGAAGCTTTGTCATTATAAGAACGTGCGAGAGTCAACTGGGCCACTTTGCCTAGGGTAGCTGTTCCCCCAATAGGGGCGGCAGTTTAAACTGTACAGTCCAACCGAAACGACATGATAAAAGTATTCTTCTTCAAAACAACTAAAAGTGAATACAACGCTCAAGTTGTTTTGACCTCTTTTCTAATAATCCTTAACTCGATTACTGTAGGTTTTAATATTTTAACGAGGAACATTACAAGAAATTTTGTGAAGAATAACACAACTGATTATCCCAACCGGTGGCACTTCGCGAGGGAGTCGCTGGACAAACATGACGCCGTTTGGCGTCAAATATAAAGCTTAGAGGCGCTAACTGTTTCAAATTGTTCATACTGTATAATCTGTTACGTTTCTGCCATTTTAATAAATGTAATCCGGTCTTCAGTAAGAGAAGTGACCCGACCTCAATGCCTTTTCTATTTACATGCATTCACGTTAAGACAATACAGCTTTTTCAGTCTCCTGAATGCTGGTAAGTTAGTTCAAATTATAGAGGAAATATCCGTATACAAGGCACCCGGTCGACGTTTATCACCGGATATTTTTATTTTTGTAACCAGAGTTAACTGGGGGTGTTGCCGATTCCCTGAGATTACAAGCCAGTCCAACGAAGGTCCCCCCTTTTTGCTTTATCTGGTTTTCTTCCAGAACAATTAAACTTTGCCCATTTTAACCCTAGCTGGATTAAGGCATTTTGATATGCAAGTGTCTTATCCAAGAATGCAAGGCTAGAACTACATAAAAAGAACAAGGCATTGAAATTAACTACTCGTTGTGTTGATGCAGACTGGATACCACGAAATCGCTGTTACTTACGAGAGTCTGTAATCCTGTAAACATAGTTTGTCACCGCACCACCTGAGCACAGCATGGAACCGGGAGTGCACTGGGTCAGAGGAGTATCATTTCCACTGACGTCACCTTCGTAGCACTTAGAGGATTCACTATGTAAGTTGTATCTTCCAGCTGCAACTTCATCACTCCAACATGAACCTGAGTAAAAACGCAATCAAAGAGCAGTTGGTAAACAACGGTGCTTAAAAGTTAATTTTATAAAATTCATCGGACGTCAGTCACGTCTGTTTGTGTCTGTACGTGTTTGTCTCTGTCTATCTGGCTTGCAGGCTGTCTCCCTGGCTGTCTTTGTCTTTTTGTTTGCCTATCTGTCTGTCTGTCTGTCTGCCTGCCTGTCTCTCTGTCTATCTGACTTGTTGGCTGTTTGACTGGCTGTCTCTGTCATCTTGTTTGCCTGTCTGTCTGTTTGTCTGTATGTATGTCTTTTTGTCAATCTGACTGGCTGTCTCTGTCTGTTTGTCTGTCTGTCTGTCTGTCTGTATAATTTTGAGTTTACATTCATTCCTTGCTTCCTTTTTCTGCTTTATTTCGTCTCGCGTTATTTGTATTTATATTGTAACGCCCCAATTCCGCAATAAAAGACGGCGTTAAAACTTTTAATCACAAATCTTCGAGACATACAGTTTAGCAACTCAACTGAGCGCATGGTTAGATCACCACATGTCACGTGACTTACAAGTTGCTAAAGGGGGTACCCATCGGAAATCGTCCAACGCTACACTATTGAGCGGCATTAAATAATTCTGACACGACTGACTTATTATTATAATTAGCGGCACTTCCTGGAGCTTCCTGGGGAAAAATACGGCAATTGCTAAGTAAATGAACAAGACTAGGGAATCAAGGCCGCATGCACCCGACTGTCCTACACCGTTGGTTATTTGTAAAAGAATCATGAGATATACAACTAGCATGCACTTTATCGACTTTATCTAACGATACTGATGACTGGTTTATACTTAACTGCAAAGAACCCAAATTATCAGGATACTCGAGATTGCCATTCTTCACCGCTTCTGGGAGAGTTGTACAACGATAACCAACAATAATCAGAAAAGATCATCGAAAATTAAACTTGTTCTTTTTCCTCCTATATGGATCAAAGACTGTCGTACCTTATCATGCCTAATTTCGCACATAACTGGACGCTCGCACTTTCAGAACATTGCAGCTTTTCTTTGGAGCAAAGCTCAGAAAATTGAAAATATTCGCTGCCTCATAAACTTGTATGAACTTGTGAAGTAATTTGGTTTTTAAAACAACTGCATTGGATGAAGGGAGAGGACAAAGTTTGTTTCCCCGCTTATTTTGGGTCTGTTGTACAAATCAAGCTCCATTGTCCCATTTCACCGACTCCTCAGTATATTGATGAGAAATACTCAAAGATGAATGTATCACTATACTCAAAGATGAATGTCAGAACTGGAGGAGGAAATGGTTAGGTCAAAACTAAAACATTACGTAAAATCTACAGCGATGATGCAAGACCCTTTTCTAATGTCAGCGTTACTCTTCTCTTCGTTCACTGATGCAATCTGTAATTAACAAAACTTGGGTTTTGTGCGTGCAGAAAATTACCGATAGAAGAGGAAAGAACTTCGCAAAAAAAAAGACAAAAATTCTCAAGCGACTTTCCTCTTACTTGCTTAAAATCCCACTTGATTGTGGATATATATTCATGGCCTGACGTAAGTCCATTGAATTTATGGTGATATCAGACCAAGGAGTTAATTATTATTTTCCTAGCTAAAGACAATAAAATTCTAATTTATGAGAGTCTATTCAGGACTTTCCACCCTTAAGTACCTTTATTTTGTTGGTGGCTTTTGTCTTGATAAACAAAACAGAGGGACATTTGCTGGAAACAATTTTGTTGCCAGATTGAACCAAGGGCCCTTTTTAGAGCAGTTAGTTATTATGTGCATAGAAGCAATTGAGGCGATATGTACTCGTTATTAACGTCCGTTTCCTGTACGGTGAAAAGCATAGTCGGAAGGCTTTGTGCCATCTCTGTGCTGTTTCAATAGTACAGTCAGATGAACAAATAAGTAAGGAAGTAATGGAGACTCGTTTTGTGGGATTGCTTTATTGCACAACAAATAGCAATATAGTTGCTTGTTTTGGAGTAATTACAGCGGTAACGATGTGTTCGCGGAATGGGTTTACGATCTCTTCATCTTCATTTGTTTGTTGTCCCACTTCTGACCTTGGGATACAGTTAAACCCTGGCCAAACCATCGCAACATTTCAACGCAACATATCGCAACATTGTTGGCCCAGTATTTGCAAGCCCTGGCCAAACGATCGCAACATTTGAACGCAACATATTGCAACATTGTTGGGCGGAACATGTTGCGTACGTTTGGCCACCCTGTTACGGTGTGTTGCGACGTATTGCGACATGTTGGGTACTGAAAATCGAACTAGTTTGCATGCCCGGGTGCAACAGTGTTGCACGAACCTGGCCAAACGACTACAACATCATGCAACATCCACAAATATTGCATAAAAAATTTGGCCAGTTTCAAATTTTAGCCAACAAAAGCCAACATGTCGCAACACCTCGCAACATGGTAGCCAAACGCGCGCAACATGTTGTGCCCAACAATGTTGCGATATGTTGCGTTGAAATGTTGCGATCGTTTGGTCGGGGCTTTACCCTTCTGAATTTTTTTCTGTCAAACTCAAACATATTTACGTGGAAATGATTAAATGATGTTTATAAAGGCAAAAGTACAGTTTTCTAGATACAATTGCAATTTACTTACAATGCTGGAGAGGGCTATTATCAGACCCGGTTTCATAGCAGTTACATAAGGGAATCAGGCCTTGATGACAATATTTGCCTCATTAGCATAAGCGATTCATGCAGTTTCTGATCGATCAAGCCTCAACGATCTCAGCTTCTAATATTGAAAGGGCATAGACAATTAACTGTTCTAAGACATTTGAGCTCGATTTGTTGAGTACTTTTTCTGCGACGCGCGTTTAAGAGCTCAAAATATTTAAGGACGGAGCTTATTAGCACTTTTGCCGCCCGGAAATTTTTCAGTTTCTGAAATATCTGGCATGATGTCTTTTCTGCACAAAGTGCTATGTTAATGAGGAAAAATGTGAAACAATAATGTCAGAAACGATCGCTCTATAGGACAATTAAGCCCAATCAAATGCGCAACACATAGAAGTACTGCGCCATCTTGTAAGGCACCACACATATCGATCTAGAAAGGACGTCATCTGTATAAAAAAGCTACGATACACCTGGTTTATGATCCATTAACTTTGCTAGTTCGTCACTGATTCGTATCCCGTTTCAATCTTCCACAATCTCTTTTTTGTGTATTTTACATCATTGCCACTTTTCTACCTTCACTGTAATTTGCCGCTTTTAATATTAATCAAGTTTTGTACAGCTTTAGGGCCTCTTCATATGAGCCCGGTAACCGGGCTGGCTCGCTTACTGGGACGAATTTTGTTGTCTGTTCATATGGCAAATTTCAGCCCGGTCTACCGGGATAAAGTCCAAGAAACAACCGAAATGTTGGAACATAAACTTGTATCGTTCGCGGCTGTCGCAGCTTTGTGGACTCTTGTAACTTTACTAATAAAGCTAATTCGCCTACTCCTTAAGTGGAAATTCATACAAGGCAAAAACTATGCCATTTTGGCCGCCATGTTGCGAAAGCGAAGCTATTTCGTCTAAAAAAAATTGCGTCCCGGTTATTCGGGCTGGAGTGTTCATACAGGAAAATTTTCATCTCGGTTACCGAGATCTCGGTCGCAAAACCCGAGATCTCGGTAACCGGGCCAGCCTGGCTTCTCATATGAACACATCGAAATTTTTACGAAGGAAAGAGGAGCGAGGCGAGATCTCGGAAACCGAGCCAGCCCGGTTGATCGGGCTCATATGAAGAGGCCCTTAGTTGACTTTGGTCAAAGAGTTTCAAGATTTAAAAATTGTCTTTTTTTCCACGAGGATTGGATGTCGCCTGGCAAACCATGTATCATTTAAACTATTTTATGTCTATTTTTAATTAACACTTAAAACAGGGAAAGAACAAAGACAGAGAACGGTGGAAATCGATACAAGTCAAAACCACCATAGACAAAAATAGCACTTATGGCTAGCCTGCAGGGACGTGACCTTTCTTGGTTTGCCTTACAAATACATTTAATTTAAACTCATACGTAGGAATTTCAGGATTGGTCAGATAAAGCAACAAAACATCGAGGTCGTATTTTTTAGACTGACGATTACTAGGGAGGAAATAATTTAAAAGCGTACTTTTATTGGGTATACTTTTTTGAGCCGTTTTGGTGTAAATAGAATACAAAGTTTGACTTTTTCAGAGTCTTGAAATAAACTGATGTAAGGTTTGTTTTTCACTTTGGCTTAAAATGGGGCATTTGCTTAAGATGAAGGTAATTTTTATAACATTCATTAAAATCGGCGAGTCTGCACTCGTCTGCAATGTTTACGCAGATGGAAGTTATTCTTGGATAGTTGAGGTCAAGTATTAGAGAAGTGTACTAATTTTAGAAGTCTGAAATAGGGTTATCCATTTTTAGGCTCGGACTGAAATAGAGTATAGCATGGGGACACAGAAAGATTTTCGGCTTTTGTTTCCGAAAATTGTGAAATCGCCCTTTTTGGCCTGGAAAAGGATGATGTTTTCAAGAAGGGCAGCGCACTCTCGCAGATATTTTCTGGAAGTACCCCCCCCCCCCCCCCCGCCCCCCTTCTCCTGGGTCCTCAAATACTAAGCGTCAGTGGATATTTCAAAACCAACCAGGGATTGGATGGAAAGGGGAAAGATCTTGCCAGTTAGCGTTCTTCTATCTATGGAGGGTTTTATTCTCATAACTTTCAATTAACCTTTCGTGTTTTCTAGACTTTGGCAGCGGGATAATCTCTGCATGATCTACCGAGGTTTTACGATTTGTTTTGAAGTTGACTTCGGGGTCATATCAACTCACATCCGGATTCATCCGTTCCTTTCATTTAATTCCCTGAAAGACAAGGATCTCGAAAATTCGTCGAGAAGAGTGTTTAGGATAAGAATTTCGATGTTAAAAAGCACGAGGTTCAAAGAGCGAACGAACGGGCGTTTTTCCCTTCCAAAGCTAACAACCGCACACCGCAGAAAACACTTACCATAAGAAACTTCTTCTAGACGAGCCAAAAATGTGTCCACCGACCACCATGTCTTTCATGGGCTGATCGGTGGCGAAAATTAGCATTTCGCAGAAATTAAGGCTCAATGTCATGAAAACCATGAACTTGAAATTCTGGTTTGGGTTTTATTTTGGTTATTTTTGCATATTTTTTTGTATAAAAGCGAATACAGTGCCCATCACCCGCGGAAATCAGAAGGCGGACAATATCGACACCATACTCTCATTGTGTGCTGTGTACTCATCGCTTGCCGATCCGAGCAATGACTGTTCGCCTTCCAGACATGCAATGACTCTTAACCAAAGACCAATTCAATTCAATTTTTTAACATTTTCTTTTATTAAGAAACAGTGCCTCAAAACATCTAATGGTTAAATGATTTACATTTGTCTTGTGATAACGTTGTTTTATAGACGGCGAATTATGAATGCAACCAACCAAATTTCGCTAGCTTATCTTGGTTAGTGACTCAGCGTTTTGTAGTAATACAGTACAAGACAGACTGCTCTAGTCAATTCTTTTCAAAATAAATATTTCCCTGTCTTCTCTAAGTCGCAAAATTACATGTTATGTAATACCTAGAGGGGCTAAAAGTGCAAGATGGCGCGCGTGAATCCAATTATTCATGAAATGGCAAAAACGCAGGAAGGAACTTCATTACAATTGTCAGTAAGAAAATATACAAAGCTATCAAATCTAAATGCAGGCTTTAAACTTTTGAATATATTGATCAACGAAGAAACTTGAAGATGTAAAATAGTTTCGTATGTTATTTTAGCAATTAAAACTTCAAACAGCTACAATAATTACAGAGTATTGGGACTAAAGTCAACATTTGAAGTTTATATGTAGGCGGCTGATTTATAGCTCAATATTTAAATTATTTCCTGCTCTATTGTACAAATTCATCTTTTGGACTTCCTTAGCGATCTTCAAATTTAAATTTTTCAGTGTCTCTCTTTGAGGACTTCCTTCTCCCACCTTCATTTCACCTTCACTGCAGAGGAAGTTTCACCTGACCGTGTGGGCAAAGGTTGCGCTGAACCTACGTATCTTCGATGGGGCTGGAATCCTCGTGATAAGGCGCCTTTGTGATCTAAACCATATGTGTACAAGAACCACGCTTTCTACGGCGTGCGAAATAAACTCCCACTCACAGTATCGAATCATACCCATTCTTCCTCCTGGCTGTCGAGTTGATCTCTCATGCGCTTCTGATACAGCGCCAAAAGTTCCTTCCAACGATTGTTAACATGATCATCAAACAGTTTTAAATTCTCGCTTTTGCTCTTGAACCTGTCGAGCTGTTGCGAGAAAATGTCTACTCCGGTGCGGAATAACGTCGAATTGGTGTCGTTGATGCTTCTGGCAAGCGTCTGGCTTGCTTTCAACGGCAATCGCTTGTTTACAGAATTGGTCCTGGAGCGCAAAATTCTCACGCGTCGATCGAAAGACCTCATAGTTGACAGATCGTACCGTCTTACTGCGGTGTCAGGGGCGAAGTATATAACCTCCTCTAAGTCAGAAGACCAGTGAACTCTTTTTCCTCGCATATTCCTCTCCATAAGCGAAAACCCGGAAGGTCTTCCTGGAAGCGAAAGCGATCTCTTTGCCATTAGTGGATGGGGAACTGAACTGGCTGTTTCTTGAACAACTCGAGTCGATGTGTTGTGGCGTCTGACTGACCTTAATCGAGCGCGCACTGCAGTTTTCTGTGTGTTTATCTGAATAAGATCCGGTTTTATGGCAGCTTAAGCCTAATTTAGTTTGTGTTTGGCTTATCTTTAATTGGCGCGCCCACAAAAGCACTAAAAATAACCTTGTTAACTTCCACACAGGAAGCGAATCACGAACTGTCTTTGTTCCTTTATCAATATCATGATCTTTCGATTGGAGACAACGATAATATTGAAATAAAGACGAAACAAAGAGTTAAAAAGAACTAAGAAAAGGAAAAAAAGAAATAAATATCCAAGGCTGGGTAATTGTAAGCCAAGGCTGATATAAATGTGTTCTTATTTCATATATGGGTGTGTGGCTTATTAATTTTACTCTTTATTACTCCACTGAAGTTCGCTAAAATCGAAAGACAAAGTTTTCTTCCGACTTTCGTTGATCAGAGCATTAAAAGTGGTTCATGAATTTTCCAGATAACTATTGAAATTTGAAAATAATAATGCTTATTTCAAACAAGCTGTCGCGACAAATCGTGTCATATCTTAAGAATCTCGTAATTCTGACAATGCAAAATGTAAATTTTCAGTGGTTTTCTTTAATAAAACATTTATGAATTACAAAAGTATTATTCCTTAGTGTGGAAACGTTTCGTGGTCACGAAAATTCCAGAGACATCAAATTTAACGAAAACCAACGGGGGGGAAAAAAAAAAGGAAAGCAAAAACAGAAATGAACAGAACGAGGAAGAGCACTTGCAAGTCAAATAAGATGACAGATGAGGAAGAACTTATATCTGGTTTCACGGAACAAATTTTTTGTGTGTGTGACAGTCAAATCAGACACATTTTGGCTTCATTTACATAAGCACGTAATATGCAAGTTTTAATGCTGAAAAAACATAAAATATATAAATACAAAGATGAAATACCGTTCTCTATGGACTTTTAATTAAGCCTTATTTCGATTCGAGCTCAAAAACCGTGCGACGAATTGTGCGAAAGCATGACAAAAAGCTTGGAATATGCACACGTTGCTTGTCATATTCGTGGCCATAAATTTTTTATTCGTCTTTTCATTGTCTAAAACACCGCAAACGGTTTTTAACACCATATATCATTACATTAGACGTGCTTTGGCTAGTCAGGACATTTTTCTGTCATTACATGGCAATAAAATATGTGTTATTTTAAAATTTCTAAGCGTTTCGACGCTGTGTTTCGGATTATTACCAGTTTTTCCGCCTAAGTTTTTCCTGTGGAAATGAATGAATCGACAAGTTAAGCAATATACATGTATAAATAACTAAATAAGTAATCTTCCTACTGGAGGTTTGTTTTATATCAGTTAGGTCGTTACAATATGCTCAAAGAACTGTGACATTGATGTAATACTGTATAGTTTTACTGATATTCAGTGTTTTTTGCAGTGTAGTATTCTTATACTTCAACATTTTTCATTCAAAACAACCTCCTAGATGCAAATTAAAATATTTTCAAAACCTGAAATTTCCCGCCCAAGTTAAAACTCCACACTCCAATATCAATCCCTCCCCATCCCCAGAGAAAAAGCCTGCCAAAGGAAAAACTTCTGAACAAATATTAGCGCATGCCTAACAGCATTCCAGGAAAAATTGCTCTTCTCTTTTACAAAGCTTTAAAAGTGAAACCCGACCTAATCGTTTAATCTTTCTTATTCTGCTTTTTGTTGTTCGCCACTCCTTGGCTAAAATTGACCTCGTTAATACTGTTGGAGCTAGTATCAAGAAAATAACATTGCGCGTGGGTTACTCGCGCCAGAGCCAAACGACGCGTTTCAGAGGCTCGGCTACGTGACGTCATGAAGGGAATGTTAACGCTTCAATCACAAGGATCACAATCGTTAGATAATTGAATAAATGAATAACATATCAGTTGTTAACTTATGTCTTTGCTCCACATGTCTGGTCTTTTCTTCCACGATACTCTATTCATGCACTGAGCTATTTCTGCGCCAGTAAATTTGGGTTTTCAGTAAATTAACATATTAAATTTAATTTATTATATTTACTTATTATCTTTGAAATATGATACTGAATTCCGCATCTTCTAGCTTTTAATTGCGTTCAAACTAACAAAATTTGGTTGTGACATCCCAAAGAAATTCACGATGAACGCAGAAAACTATAAAAAATACCATTAGCACGAAGGATTAGACCTAAAGTTTTAAACCTTGATATACTTCCTTGTCAAGATGAGTAGCTATGGTAACGTAAAGAATCGCGAACAAACTGTTGAAGGCTTAAAGTTTCAGCATGTCATAGTTAAAGCAGGAAACATTTCAAACTATGGAAAAGCAATGGCCACCCTATCTCCCCTTCCAGGTCCAAGCACGCGCAAGCCGGTTGTAACAAAATTCAAGTGTAGTGATGTTTATTTTGTTCGATTGTGTGAGTTTATAATCTCAATCTTGAGGCAATCATCAGTCAATTCAATGGCTTTTTCAGTTCAGTGCTATTCATGGCGTGTCAAATTGGCTAATGTACGAGGAAGGAATTACTAAAACTGCAGAGTCAAGGAAGCAGGCAGATTTATAGTAGTCTATATTTCGACCGGTTGGAAAAGTCCTCCAGAGCGTCTTTTTCGGCAGTGCTTTTTTTAATTCAAAAATGCGAAATTTTATAGCAGTGCTCCACATAATAAGAATAAACCCGTGTTTATACTTTAGCATGCTCAACAGATTTCCGATGCGGGCTAGAAGTCTTCAGTGATGTATAATGGAAATGAAAGCCTATTTCAAAACGGAATTTAATGTTTATACCATTTACATTACATATCATCTGTTTATTGACTTTTTTCCAGACAAAACATTTTTATATGCGTTTATGTTGAGATCACGAAATCTGTGAAGCCGAAAAAAATAGCAAGGAATTGTTAACTTTGCAAATTGCAAGACGTGGCTTGAAATAAATGTGCAATAGAATTATTTGGAACCAAGCTTATGCACATTTTTCGAGATCTTTTGAGTTGCGTGCAAGTGTACTGTGTATTAGTTAGATTTTACGGACCGACACTCAAGTCAAAAATGATCCGTTTAAATTGCAACTTCCTGCGGAATTATTAGTACACTAGTGCAATCATAGACTTCACTAGTAACCGCCTCACGAGGCATATTATTCCCTCCGTATTATTTTAAAAAAGGATCATGTAAGCCTTAGAACTAGGCGTGGAAAGGTGTTTACGGTTTTTGAGCACGCGGCTGACAGCTAAAAACGTGTTGCTGTCATAAAACCTGACTTTTTAATTAACATCAATCAACTTGTTCTACTCTAATATTGTTTTATTTATTCTTATCTCCGTTTATGCTGACCAAAAACAAAGACGGTCCATAATGGAATATTCAGTCAATTTAAAGAATCAGCAATCTGCAAAGAAAGAGCAAGACTTTGTCTTTATCCCCAGCAACAATGATATATATAGGTATAAGCAAGAAAAGAATAAATAGTTTCTTCACCCAATTGCAGTAGCTATTAGTGCTCGATACAAATACATGCAGAACGAAATACGAATTAAAGAGAGAAACTGTATAAGTTGACAGTTAATGAAAGCAATGTTAAGCGTTATTCGTGATACGATAAGCGTTTTGAAAGGAAGGCGGCTGATTATACAATGATGTCCTCGTTGACGAAAAACACAGGCTTTAAAAGCGAATATTTAACTTCTGTTTGCATTCAAGTCTAGGCTTGCTGACTTTTTCTGTGATTCTAGAGGTAAAAAAGGTACTAATTTGGGCACATATTAGTCCATACGATTTACTTAAGAGCACAGAATACGGATTTGCAAATTTTAAAGTGGCTTGAAAGAAATGAGCTATCAAATCACTGTGAATTTGACAGCGTACCCACTGGTTTAATAGGGTTTTCACGATGTATTAATTTGCAAGTGCGTGGTGAAAATTGGAGTTAGCTCGTTTACTAGGAGTTTTGATCGAAACTTCCTGTGGATTTACTGGTACCAAAATAAACCTCGCTGTCATATCGGTGAACTGGGTCTAAAAATAACAACATGATGTAGCTGTTTTAAATTAGAACCTGGGTAAAATACTATTTGTAAGCGAAACATTTCCGTGAAGTACGTCAAAATCTTCAGAGCAACTGAACCAAACGGTGGACAAACATATAATTCAGGTAGGTAAAGAGCATTCTTTTTTTTTTTCGGTCAAAATGTACTTTTTAGCACAGTTCAACAAAATTCGCGTTCTTTAAATACATCGTAAGCCCTTACTTCATACATAAGCTCATATACGAATGCAAACAGAACTTGAAGCTGCAATCAAGTTTTTTTTAATCTGTAGTCCGTCGTTAAGTTGATCGTTTAATTTCGTTAGTGTCGCGGCAAAAATTTATCCCCTTCGGTTCGGTGGAAACCTAATTTTTGATTTGTTTTTGTTTCTCTTTAACTGTTTTGTATAGTCTGCCCGATTTTTTTTGCAGCTCTGATTGAAATTAAGTAGGGATGACTTACAATAGTCTTTTCTTTTAATTTATATACTATGTGAATTACAGTATTAATGCTCAATTCGCGGGCCTTAGTTTTAATTCGAACACGGGAAACAATTTGCACTATGCAGTTTTTAAGTAGACAGAACTTTTAATATGTTTTCGCGATACTGTTCATCTAACCAGAGGGTATTATCCGAAGATATCAACAAACAAAATGAACAACCAATCAAACGCCGCGTAAATTTATCAGTAAAATGTTTCGATCACAGGCAATGCTCGGTTCATAAACTAGAATAGTTATAGATCACCTGCTTAATGCAGCAAGTAATAGCGGTAACGAACGATGAATTTAAAATTTCTTATGTTTTGGTAGAAGCAAATTGAAGCGTAACCTGGTAATTAAATCCATTTCTGTGGGAAGATATTATGTTCCAACTCGTGGGCAAGAAAAAAACCGCTTTCTCTGACGTCATTGGACCCATGTCTTCCGCCTCGAGACAGGTGGAAAGGAAGAAAGACTTAATAACACTTTGCAGGGTTTTAAAATAATTTGAGTCTAATTGACAGGGAGAACAAACGAGATATATTCATAACGCCGTTCATGTCCAATTGTTTATCCATAACAGCCTATCGGAGAGGCTCTTCTAAACAGGATGTAGAAAATTAAAACCTGCGAACCTCTGCACTTATATATAACAGAACGAGCATGGTAATCGATTAATTTTAACTTGGTCTTCGCTAGCTCTTGACAGTCTCTGATTTAACACTCGCTGTACTGTTAGCAGGTTATGGAGATCTCGAAACAAGACGCCGAGCCACTTGAAATTAAGGAAAGCGAGAACGATTTTCCAGACAAGCGTCGAAGAGTTCAATGGTCAATCGATTTAGAAGAAGTGCATTATTTTGTTCCTTTGCCGCAAAAGACGCATGGTCGCTGGAAAAAGAAGATGAAGTGTTTTAAAGAGAAAGCGCTGGACTTGACGCATAAACCTATGATTCTGCTCTGTGACTTTTATGATAGCAACACAGTTCATTTGTTGCATAGCGGACTTGAATCTTTGGTCAGAAAAGTGAACGGTCGCTCTGACAGCGTGGATTTTGAAGACATTCGAGATATCAACAAACCGTGGGATGAATTATTTGAGCAGTATACAACGCGAGAGGAGGTCGCCCGTCAAAATGAGAGCGTATCATCACAACAAAATCACATCGCGAACGAACGCATCGAGCACTTTAGTTAAATGCAAAAATTGAGACACGTGTCTGGAGGACATAACGAAGTCGCGAAAACAGTGGTCATGGAAAAAGCCGAAATTGAGGAACTCAATGTTTTGCAGGCGCAACCATCCCTTCGCCTGAGAAGAAATGATGAAAACACTTTGAACACTGAATGTAATTTTCCAATGAAACTGTATGGAAATATGAATATGATTTCAATGACAATATAGTATTTCCGAGAGTGTAGCAATGTTACAATGAAAGAAATATTCCCGGGAAATATATTTTTTAAATTATTCATAAAGTGTATTGCTTTTGTTGAGTCTGGTTTTGGTTTGCATGGACTGATAGATGCTAATATCAGGTAGTTATTCAAACATTTGCCAAAAATAAGTCCCGGAAGATCGCAGAAATAGCTTAGAACGTTCAATACAATATTGTACAACAGTTTATTTTATAACCTTTCAGACACTGAATGTAAATATTCAAATTTTGTGTGTAATGAATGCTTTTCAGATTTTCCATTAGGGTATAAACGACAACCTTGTCAGTGTCAGTATCAGGTTAAAATCTACCTGTAAAACGTTTTCAGTTGTAAATATAAATAGCTCGAATTTTGCAGTAAAAAGGTGATGTTTCTCTTTACTTAATTAACAAACCGTCAAATCTACCTTCTTACACAACACAGGTTTAAAAGCAGCTGGGTGAAAACGTTACATAGCTGTTGCGGTTTATCGTCTTAGAGATATTGCCTTAAAATTCAACTTCTCAACGGGATCTCCCATACGATACCCCTCAATGCAACCGATGAAGGATGCATGTTAGCAATCCTACTATCTTACAGTTTTATATTTTAATATGCCAAAAAAACTTATGAATATCTTTTTTTTCAAAAAACGATACATTGACTTACAAAATGGCCTTAGCCCTTAGCTATTTGAGTATGTGATAAATGTTGTCCCAAAGCAGTCGGTTACATCTTGTTGTCCCCTTTTTTCTTCAGTTGAAAGGTCGAAGGTAATCTTTCATCGCAGTTCTTTCAAAGTGGTTTGTTTTGAAATTTTCTTCAAATAAAAATAACATTACAACCCGTCATTAAAGTCAAATTTTATCTTTCTCTTATCATGAGTGAGAATGTCAGCTTAATGGCAAAATGTAGAAACTCAGCGAGAAAAGATTAAAATAAGATATCACTGGAATCCCGATTTTTCGAATCCATTTTTCGAAACTTCCGAATTCTTCGAGCCAAAAGTCGTTTCTGTCCGCATGGTCCAACACCCGACCTCTCGAACCACTCAATTTTTCAAATCAATTATTTGTTTGCCTTGCATGGAGGTTTGAAAAATTGGCATTCCACATTGTTTCCTTCTCATAGGCCTGAACCAAAACCATGCTAAAAGAAGCAGCGAGGCAAAATGATTTAATTAAAGTCGCTATACACTGGAGGGAGTGGAAAGGCTTCCATTCTATTGTAGGAAAACGGCACGCGAGGCGAAAAAAAGGCGCGTGAATTAACATGTGAAGTGAACAGGGCCTTGGAAATTATACATGATTAGAACATTAGTTTTGACGCAGATTACCCAGTTGGTTAGTAATCAGGATAAACATCGATGCAAAATTTAAGATGAAGCTACCAGCAGGAAGCTTGATTGAAAATGACTGGCTTTTAAAGCCGGAAAGCCGGCGGTGTTTTGCTCCACTTTATACAAAATCCACTCTATCACCTGTCGTCTTTGCACGGTTACAGGTCAGACTACTATTGGCAACTATATTTATGTGATTTCCAAGCAGTTGGTTCGAAAACGTTACATAACAATATTCACATGTTCAAGGTTTTGCATATTAAAAATGAACCTGGGCGCTAACGCATGTGGCAAAGTCAAATTTTAAAATTAAATAATAAAACAGCCCGCGAAAGAAGCCTTGAACGAAATGTTGCGCATTTGACTGTATGGTAACAGATTTCTGATGGTAGCCATTATGTGGATACCTCTCTTCCTGCTTTTTTATCTTTTCTATCATTCGGTTGAAAATGATCCACAGCAGCATTTCCGTGCGCCATTGTTTATATTTAACGATTGCATTCAGTAAGTTTATCCAAGTAATCAACGCGGGAGATCGGGATGGCTATAGAAATGCATTAGCGATCTAGATGAATATCACTTCTTAAAAAATAACCTATTCAGCGTTTGCAAGCTGAAATAAAAAATCCCAAGCTCTCCCCCTGGTTAAAGTATGAACTTAATTTTATGAAACTACTCAATGTACGGTAACGGTGCAAAAAAGAAGCAATTTTCTCCACTATGTTATATAAGCTAAAGACAACTTGATAGGCTTTCTAAGACTATATTTAACTCATATTTTCGTGGAAGTAGCTGGTTTAATTACGTTACATAACGTTCTGCATACGCGTATGCCAATGTTATGTAACCGTTTCTCATTTTTATTTTATTTAGTTTCTTTTCCTCGTTCAAAAGTTCTCCCTAGTCAACACCCTGTTGGTTTTCACTGGCAAAAACAGGTCAGCAAAGCGGTTATCTGTCTAGCCACTCCATTTTTAAGATCGCCGGTTTAAGTATAAATGCGCCAACAGCTTTTACTTCATGAATAAACATCAATTAATTTATTAATTAAAAGAGAAGTTAGCGCAGTCCACACTACGCCGGAGAAATTTGAAAACACAGCTTTATTTCTTCGGTTTACAGCCCAACCGTCCACACCAATCCGTCACGAAAACGGAGCTTTTAATTCGAAAACCCGAGGAATTTGAAAACGTCGGTTTTGTGTTTTAGTGTGGGAGGAAAAAATTTTGAAAACGAAGCTTTTGGGAAACGATGACGTCACGACAATGACCTAATTTTCCTTCTCGAGTTTTCCCCAAACACAAATCCAAAATGAGCGGTGATTGTTGCTTTTTCAAAATTTCTTTGGCGTTTTCAGAGTGAAAAGGCTGTTTTCAAATTTCTCCCACGTAGTGTGGACAGGAACTTTTATAAACTTCGATTTTCCAGTCCATGAGGCAACTCTGGGTCTGATTATAGAAGAGCTAGATAGAAACAAGTTGAGGAACGGTTGCTTATACCTATATATCGTAAACGGAATTATAAATCTGAATGTGCACGTGCGTTATAAATCGTAGTACATTTCTTTGCCGTCTTCTGCAAAACAAAAACGTGAAATGACCAAATTTTGCGTTGTCTGAGCAACGGCGAGCGACGACGGCTAATTTTTCGTATTTCCATTTGGAATTGAACGCTGTCGTTGCATATTTATCCTGAGCACGTTTTTAGAGCCATTGGCGTGCTGAACAGAGAATAGACAATTGCGAATTTCGCTGGTAAAATGTAATTTCATTTTTGACTAGGCGTCGTCCTCGGCGTCGGCGAACCACAACAGCAACGGCGACGACAACGTCGCTAAACAAAAGAGAACATAATTCTTAGTACATTTCTTTGCCGTCCTCTGAAAAACAACAACGTGAAATGACCAAATTCTGCGTTGTGTGGAGAACGTGCACTACAACGGATAACTTTGAAGTTTAGATTTCGAAATTTCTTTAACTTTCAGACACTGACTCTAAAATACAGCGCGAGAGGAGGTCGCCCGTCAAAACAAAAGCGTATCATAGCAACAAAATCACATCGCAAAAACGAACGCATCGAGCACTTTACTTAAATGCAAAATTGAGATACATGTCTGGAGGACATAGCGAAGTCGCGAAAACAGTGGTCACGAAAAAAAAGCTGATATCGAGGAAGGCGCAACCGTCCCTTCGCCTGAGAAGAAATGATAAAACAACTTTGAACATTGAATGTAATTTTCCACTGAAGCTATATGGAAATATGTATATGATTTCAATGAAAATATATTATTTCCGAGTGCAGCAGTGTTTCATTATTGAAAGAAATATTCCCGGGAAATATGTCGTTTGAATTATTCATAAAGTGTATTGCTATGTTGAGTCTGGTTTTGGTTAGCATGGGCTGATAGATGCTAATATCAGGTAGTTATTCAAATCTTTGCAAAAAATAAGTCCCGGAAGATCGCAGAAATAGCTTATTGTACAACAGTTGATTGTGTAACCTTTCAGACACTGAATGTAAATATTCAAATTTTGTGTGTACTGAATGCTTTTCAGATTTTCCATTAGGGTATAAACGACAGCCTTGTCGGTGTCAGTATCAGGTTAAAATCGGCCTGTAAAAAGTTTTCAGTTGCAAATATAAGTAGCTCGAATTTTGCGGTAAAAAGATGTTGTTTCTCTTTGCTTAATTAACAGACGGTCAAACCTGCGTTCTTACACAAGCAAGTTGAAAAGCAGCTGGAATAAAAACGTTACATAACTGTTGCCATTTATATTCACGTTCTGCAGGTATTGCCTTAAAATTTAACTTCTTACCCGATGAAGGATGCATGTTAGCAATCCTACTATCTTTCAATTCTATATTTTAATATGCCAAAAAAAAAAACCTATGAATAGTTTTTTTAAAACGATCCTTTGACTTGCAAAATGACCTCAGCCCCTATAAGCTATTTGAATATGTGACAAATTTTCTCCCGAACCAGTAGGTTACATCTTGTTGTTTCCTTTTCTCTTCTGTTGAAAGGTCGAAGGTAATCTGTCATCGCAGTTCTTTTGAACTTGTTTGTTTAATTTGAAATTTCCTTCAAATAAACACAACATTACTGCCCGTCATTAAAGTTAAATTTTATCTTCCTCTTATCATGAGAGAGAATACCAACTTAATGGAAAAATGTAGAAACTCAACGAGAAAAGATTAAACTGATAAGTTTTTAAGATATCATTGGAATCCCGATTTTTTTGAATAATCGATTTTTCGAAACTTCCGAATTCTTCGAACCAAAAGTCGTTTCTGTCCGCATGGTCCAACACCCGACTTCTCGAACTGCGCAATTTTTCAAATCATTTAGTTGTTTGTCTTGCATGGAGGTTTGAAAAATCGGGATTCCACATTGTTTCCTTCTCATAGGCCTGAACCCAAACCATGCTTAAAGAAGCAGTAAGGCAAAATGATTAATTAAAGTCACTATTCACCGGAGGGAGTGGAATGGCTTCCATTCTATATGTATAGGAATAGGACACGCGAGGCGAACAAAAGGCACGTGAATTAACACGTGAAGTGAAGAGGGTCTTGGAAATTATACATGATTTGAACATTAGTCTTGACTTAGCTTGCCCAGTTGGTTACTAATTTGGTTAAAACTCGATGCTAAATTTAAGATGAAGCTACCAGCAGGAAGCTTAATTGAAAATGATTTGCTCTTAAGGCCGGAAAGCCGGCGGTGTTTTGCTCTACTTTTACTCTACAAACTAATCCACTGTATTACCTGTCGTCTTTGGACGGTTACAGGTCAGACAACTATTGGCAACTATATTTATTTGATTTCCAAGCAGTTGGTTTGAAAACGTTACATAACAATATTCACATGTTCAGCCAAGGTTTTGCATATAAAATATGAACTTTGGCACTAACGCATATGGAAAAGTCAAATTTTAAACATAAATAATAAAAACAGCCCGCGAAGGAAGCCTTGACCGAAATGTTGCGCATTTGACTGTATGGTAACAGATTTCGATGGTCGCCATTAGGTGGATACCTCTCTTCCTGCTTTTTATCTTTTCTATCAGTCGGTTGAAAATGATCCACAGCAGCATTTCCGTGCTGCATTGGTTATATTTAACGATTGTATTCAGTAAGTTTATTCAAGTAATCGACGCGGGAAATGGCTATGTAAATACATTAGCGATCTAGATGAATATCACTTCTTAAAAAATAACCTATGCAGCGTTTGCAAGCTGAAATGAAAAATCCCAAGCTCTCCCCTGGTTAAACTAAGTATGAACTTAATTTTATGAAACTACTCAATGTATGGTAACGGTGCAAAAATGAAGCAATTTTCTCCACTATGACATGTTATATAAGCCAAAGACAACTTGACAGGCTCTCTCAGACTATATTTAACTCATATTTTCTTGAAAGCAGCTGGTTTAATTATGTTACATAACTTTCTGCATACACGTATGCCACTGTTATGTAACCGTTTGTTATTTTATTTTATTTGGCCTTTCTTTCTCGTTCAAAAGTTCTCCCTGGTCACCACCCGGTTGGTTTTCATTGGCGAAAATACTTAGCAGTTATCAGTCCTGCCACCTCATGTTTAAGGTTGCCGGTTTAAGTATAAGTTCCCCGATAGCTTGTACCTCGTGAATAAATACTAATTAATTTACTTATTAAAAGAGAAGTTAGACGCCGTCCACAGTACGCCGGAGAAATTTGAAAACGCAGCTTTATTTCTACGCGGGAGAAATTTGAAAAAGGAACAATTACCGGTCATTTTGGATTTGTGTTTGGGGAAAACTCGAGAAGGAAAATGAGGTCATCATCGTGGCGTCATCGTTTTCCAAAAGCTTTGTTTTCAAAACGTTTTCCGCCCACACTAAAACGCAAAACCGACGTTTTCAAATTCCTTCGGTTTTCGAATTAAAAGCTCCGTTTTCGTGACGCATTGGTGTTGACGGTTGGGCTGTAAACCGAAGAAATAAAGCTGTGTTTTCAAATTTCTCCGGCGTAGTGCGGATGGCGCCTAACTTCTCTTTTAATTAATAAATTAATTAGTGTTTACTCATGAAGTAAAAGCTATTGGGGAATTTATGCTTAAAACCGGTGACCTGAAACATAAAGCGGCAAGACAGATAACCCCTTTACTGAACTGTTTTTGGCAATGAAAACCAACCAGATAGTGGCCTGGGAAAACCTCTGAACAAAAAAAGGAAACGTAGAAAACTAAAAATAACTAACGGTTACATAACACCATACCATACGTGTATGCAGAAAGTCGTGTAAACAAATTAAACCAGCTGCTTACAAGAAAATGTGAGTTAAGTAAAGTCCGAGAGAGCCTGTCAAGTTGTCTTTAGCTTATATAACATAGTGGAGAAAATTGCTTCATTTTTGCACCGTTACCGTAATGTTTTAAAGCATTGAGTAGTTTAATAAAATTAATTTGATGTCAGCTTGCAAACGCTGAATAGGTTATTTTTTAAGAACTGATATTTCTCTAGATCGCCAATGCATTTACATAGCCATCTCGCACTTTGATTACCTGGATAAACTTACTGAATGCAATCGTTAAATAAAAACAATGCAGCACGGAAATGTTGCTGTGGATCATTTTCAACCGACTGATAGAAAAGATAAAAAGCAGGAAGAGAGGTATCCACGTAATGGCTACCATCACAAATGCATCTGTTACCATGCAGTCTCAAATGGGCAACATTTCGTTTAAGGCTTTTTTCGCGCGCTTTTTTGATTATTTAATATTAAAACGTAACTTTTCGATGCTTTAGTGCCAGGGTTCAAGTTTTCTATGTAAAACCTTGGCTGAACATGTGAATATTGTTATGTGACGTTTTCAAACCAACTGCTTGGAAATCAAATAAATATAGTTGCTAATAGTTGTCTGACCTGTAATCGTGCAAAGACGACAGGTATCAGTGGATTTTGTATAAGGGAGAGCAAAACTCCGCCGGCTTTTTGGCCTTTAAAGCCAGGCATTTTCAAGCATGCCTCCTGTATCGATTTTTAACCTGATTAGTAACCAACTGGGTAATCCGCGTCAAAGCTAATGTTCTAATCATGTATAATTCACAAGACCCTTTTTACTTCACGTGCTAATTCACGTGCCTTTTTTTCGCTTCGCGTGCCGTTTTCCTATACACTAGAATGGAAGTTTTTCCATTCCCTCCAGTGAATAGTGACTTTGATTAAATCATTTTGCCTCGCTGCTTCTTTTAGCATGGTTTTGGGTTCAGGCCTATGAGAAGGAAAACATGTGGAATCCTGATTTTTCAAACCTTCATGCCAACAAATAATTGATTTGAAAAATTGTGTAGTTCAAGAGGTCGTGTGTTGGACTAGGCGGAGGGAAACGACTTATGGCACGAAGAATTCGAGAATTTCGAAAAATCGATTGTTCGAAAAAATCGGGATTCCAATGATATCTTAAAAACTTATCAGTTTAATCTTTTCCCGTTGAGTTTCTACATTTTGCCATTAAGTTGGTATTCTCACTCATGATAAGAGGGAGATAAAATTTGACTTTAATGACGAGCAGTAATGTCGAAATTTGAAAACAA
Source organism: Orbicella faveolata (assembly GCF_042242905.1). Lineage (NCBI taxonomy): Eukaryota > Metazoa > Cnidaria > Anthozoa > Scleractinia > Merulinidae > Orbicella > Orbicella faveolata. Next base: position 4,585,182 of record NW_028301547.1, on the reverse strand, counting down.
ACAACTTCGGAAGAGCTGCGATGACAGATTACCTTCGACCTTTCAACAGAAAAAACAAGGAAACAGCAAGATGTAACCGACTGGTTTGGAAGAACATTTATCACATATTCAAATAGCTAAGGGCTAAGACTACTTTGTAAGTCAAAGGATCATTTTTTTGAAAAAAAAAAAATGTTCATAGGTGTTTTTTTTGTTTTTTTTTTTGGCATATTAAAATATAAGATTGTAAGATAATGGGATTGCTAACGTACATCCTTCATCGGTTACATTGAGGGATTTCGCATGGAAGATCCAGTTAAGAAGTTTAATTTTAAGGCAATCAGTATCACCGAACGTCAAGGTAAACGCGATGTAACGCGGTTTTTAGCCCAGCTACATTTAAACCTGTGTTGTGTACGAAGGCAGGTTTGACCGTCTGTTAATTAAGTAAAGAGAAACAACACCTTTTTACCACAAAATTCGAGCTATTTATATTTGCAACTGAAAACTTTTTACAGGTAGATTTTATCCTGATACTGACACTGACAAGGCTGTCATTTATCATCCTTAATGGAAAATCTGAAAAGCATTCAGAATTTGAATATTTACATTCAGTGCATGTCTGAAAGGTTATACAATTAACTGTTGTACAATATTGTATTGAACGTTCTAAGCTATTCCTGCGATCTTCCGGGACTTATTTTTGGCAAATATTTGAATAACTACCTTATATTAGCATCTATCAGTCCATGCAAACCAAAACCAGACTCAACATAGCAATACACTTTATGAATAATGTAAACGACATATTTCCCAGGAATATTTCTTTTAATGAAACACTACTACACTCTCGGAAATACAATGATTTTCATTGAAATCATGTACATATTTTCATACAGTTTCATTGAAAAATAACATTCAGTGTTCAAAGTTTTTTCATCAGTTCCTCTCAGGCGAAGGGATGGTTGCGCCTTCAAAACATTGAGTTCCTCACATTCGGCTTTTTCCATGACCACTGTTTTCGCGACTTCGTTATGTCCAGACATGTGTCTCAGTTTTGCATTTAAGCAAAGTGCTCGATGCGTTCGTTTGCGATGTGATTTTGTGATACGCTTGTATGATACGCTTTTGTTTTGACGGGCGACCTCCTCTCGCGTTGTATTTTAGAGTCAGTGTCTGAAAGTTAAAGAAAATTCGAAGTATAAATCTTAAAGATTATCCGTCGTGGTTCACGTTCTCCAGACAACGCAGAATTTGGTCATTTCACGTTATTGTTTTGTAGAGGACGGCAAAGAAATGTACCAAGAATTATAACGCACGTGCACAGCCATTCAAGTTGTTCTCCTTTCTTTAGCGACGTTGCCGTCGCCGTTGCTGGCGTGGTTTTCTATTGAGCCTAGAACGATGGAAAATGTAATTTGCTAACAGTTTCATGTGTAAGGTTTCTTTACCTTTCAGTCCCTGACTCTAAACTGTTCCATTATTTTGCCAGTAGTAAACGCTCCATAATTTCAAGTAAATATACCTTTAGGAAGTTTTATTGAAAACATTGATCAACATGTGCTTTTCTTTTCTTTGTAGCTTAGCTTGCAGAGTCCTCAGGCCCCATTTGTGAGGATAGCTGGTTTAAAAAAGTTACATAACACTTTCTTCGCATCCACAGTCACGTTCGGTGACTTCGGTACACATAGCTCTGCGAACTCGGAGATCAATAGAATTTGTTTTTTCCGTTCATTTATCACTTAATGACTGCTGTAGGATGCAAGTCTATACCTTACCATTTTAATTTGAGTAGGCAAAAATGCGTCTTGGAACATAAATGCACTTTAATCAGTCTCGTTACTTCTTTAGCTTTCTTTCTTGCGTCGATCTGTCTGACGGCCGCCCGCCGTCAAAAATAAACTTACGAACAGAAAAAGTCTGATGTAGAAAGCTTTCAATTTAATGACGATGATCTCTTCTGTCGATGCTAAAAACAAATTTTTCTGCTAATGTGACGCCTCTGGAACGATTCCTACTCAGGCATAAATCTAGCTGTTGGAAGCTTTACAACTTAACATAATATTAATTTTCGCGGTCATTGTGGAAAAAGTGTTCTTCAACGCTTGATTAAAATTGATTAAGGTCAGACACTGAGCGGTTTTCCGGCGCGGTATAAACCTGATGGCAAAAACCTTTTTTTAGTATGAGCAGCTGTCTAGTAAGTTACATAACTTTCTCCGTGCATGTATCCTCACGTTTCGCGGTCAATTACTTCACTCATCACGGTTTTCTTTTTCTTCTGTTTTTTAAACAGATTGGAGTTGAACACGGTTAGGTTTAGGCTGCCAGTCATAAGTTCCAAGGAGTGGCCATTAGTTCCATTTGATTGGCTAACTGAACGAGGTATCATTTCAGCGAGCATCAAGGGAGAGGAAGAGATGGGAAGGGGGGAGGGGGTGGGAGGGAGCGAAGATGCAAGCGATGAGTTGTGTGATGAACTATTCACACTTCTGCACGTACATGTACCTTATGCATCAAGGTGCAGTCCTCAGCCGTTCTCTGAAAAGGAACAGCATGCTCACATATATGTATTTTTGCGTATATTTATAGAGTGATGCCTACTTCAACCATCTCCGGTCCAAATTGAACGTTTCTGGCACCATTACACACAAAAAATAAATTAAGATTCTTGCGATCAAGTTTCAATAAAATTACACTTTTTGGTCCACCTTGTCGTTGTTATCGCGCCAGGGAAAAGGCCCTGGGAACGAGGTTAGCCGCTGTCGCGATTGACCACTGAAGCTTCCTAATTTGAAGACAAACACCCTTTTATACTAGCTATTCTTGGTTTTCAATACATCACGGATTAGATGGAATTTGAATTTATTATGCTAGGTTTATAACACACCAACTCGGCTCTTCCGTGGCCGCTTCGACATGCGAAAACATTGATCAATCCGACTCCATTCAAACGTTTAAAGTAGATTCGTCTACATCTAGATTTATTGAGTCAGCAGAAACTATATACAGTTATCACGCTAACTTTAACATAAGACTTGTAAAGTAATGTTAATTAAAATATCGAATGTTTAATGTGTTTAATGTGGCCTGATCGGCGTCCAGTCGTTTCGATACACAGTTGTTTCCCCACAAATCGAAGTCGATTCGATACACATCTAGAGTTAGCACAACTCCCATTTACCTTCATGTTTTATCTGAAGTTCATCGAAAAGACCAAGAAAAATTATCAATAAAAAGAGATAGAAAATTAAGACCTTTATTTACCCTCGGTCAGTGTTTTATAAGTCAAAGGCTAGCGGGGCCGAGCAATTCTACAGGTTAAGCCACCATCACACTGAAATCAGTAACTCCTTAATAAAACGGAGACATCCGCTTCCAGGGATGTGTACACTCGGAAGGTTTATCTGTACTGTTATGACCTAAGAATGGCATCAGGGGCGGATCCAGGATTTTTCAAGAGGAGGGGGTGGGCGTGGCTGGTACCTTGGGGCTGAAGAATCAATGGGACATGCTCCCAAAATGTAGCAATTTTAGAATTGGAAACTTATCGAAAAAATAGAAATACTAGAAATACTATCAATGAAACGAAGTAGAAATTACATTGAGGTGCCTGCCCAGAGAGTTTGCCTATCAGTATTTCTGCCATAACAATCATGATAATAATAATAATAATAATAATAATAATAATAATAATAATAATAATAATAATTATAATAAGGGCATGGAGTAGGACAAGCTCACGCTTTAGCCTACTTCGGGAAATTTGACGCTCCCGCCCACCAGAGTCTGGGGTGGCACCTTTGGCAAGTGCTAGCAACCTCGCAGCCACCCTGCTCTGGGTTACGAGCACTACAAATATGAAAAGTCGTACTAGGAATAATTCATGCCGCATCGGTCGTCCCGCGGATCAACAAGGGCCGCTTCCCCCAGCGGGGAACCAGGCTGGGATCGAAAAGTCAGCTACTGGAACAAACTCCGCTCACGAAGTACTAGAGGACATCCATAACGAGGACAACCCTCACAGAGGCCCTCTAGCTACATCCACCGGAAATCCCTTGAAAGGAACTAGACAGAAATGGACTAGAGAGGAGTATAAACAAGTGATGGAAGCATTTTACAAAGCTACGAATAACCCCTCTGAGACTACTACCACCAAGGCTGCATATAACATCTGGCGGCTACAAAACCCCACAGCAAGGCCAAACCTTGATGCAAACAAACTCGCTAATGTTCGCAGGGACATTATCAAGAGTAAAAGACTCACTGAAATGGAACTTGAAACCATACGAGCAAAGGTAAGGCAAACCACCCCCATTCCAGAGGAATTGAACAGATCAATACTTGGGATTGAAGACACTGACAAACAAGAGATGGTTGAAGCAAATGTGGACGAAAACACTTCCACATTACCTGAAAGTGCTGGAAGAGCACAAAAACCTACAGAAACGAAGCAAGAGGAGAGTATGATAGCAATGAAAAATGATATACTGAGAAAGTGGGAAACAGTCAAATACCAGGAAATGACTGAGAGGCCACTCCTGCCAAAGATAAAGAAAGATCGCCGTGCCCGTGATACAATTGACACAGCCAACAAAGCCATTAAAGAAATCAAAGAAGGCATCGATGGACCACTCACTATAACTGGCATAAACCAAATTGTATACGCCACTGCCTCGATAATAACAGAGAAAATAGGCCTAAAACCAAGACAACACAGTCGCATACACAAAAAAACAGAAGAGCCTGCTTGGAAAGCAAAAATTAAGAAAGAGATCCAAAAAAAGCGAAGTGACCTTTCGATTCTGACGGAAATACAGAACGGTTCAAACATCAGGGAGAGAAAAAGGAAAGAGATTGAGAAACGCTACGACATCAAAAAACCTGGGGATGTGCCAATTATCAAAGAAAAACTGAAACAACAAATACAAGCTAAGGCGCAAAGGATAAAGAGATTTGAAAAAAGAAACAAACATTTCCGGCAAAATAAGATCTTCAAAGAGGACGGCAAAAAGTTCTACCGTGAACTGGGAAAGAAAAAGATTGGTGTGGATGAACCACCGCAGCCGGAAGAAGTTTTGGATTTCTGGAGTAACATCTGGGAGAAAGAAAAATCACATAACAAAGACTCTGCATGGATAAAAGGGCAAGAAGACCTTCACAAAGACCTTAAGGCCCAATCATGGAGAGCAATAAATGTCGAAGAGACCACCTGTGCTATCAAAAAAAGCAGTAACTGGAAATCACCTGGAAAGGATAAAGTTTCTAATCTCTGGCTTAAACATCTTGTCAGCTTACATGAAGACCTAGCAAAAGCTTACACAAAGGTTATTGAACACCCCGAAGAAACACCAGAATGGCTTACTGAAGGTATTACATATCTACTACCAAAAACAGAAGAAACAAAAAACCCAAAGAACTATAGACCGATTACTTGTCTTCCTACGATGTATAAGATTCTGACATCCATCATAGCAGAACGAACATACACTTTCTTGAATGAACACCAGCTCCTACCATCAGAGCAGAAAGGCTGTAAGAGAGGGAGCTACGGATGCAAAGACCAACTCCTGATAAACAAGATGATTCTGGAGGACTGTAAGACCAAGAAAAAGAACCTATCCACAGCCTGGATAGACTATAAGAAAGCATTTGATAGTGTACCTCACACGTGGATAATAAAGTGCATGGAAATCTATAAGATCTGCCCTGTGACTGTCAACTTTATCGCAGAAAGCATGAAATGTTGGAAGACAACGTTACACCTCAACCACGCTGAAGGGTCAATAACATCAAGGCCTATCAATATCAAAACTGGAATCTTTCAAGGAGACTCTCTCTCTCCACTCCTGTTTTGTCTTGCCCTTGCTCCACTGAGCTCATTACTAAAGGCAACCACTTATGGGTATGAAGCTCAGGGTAGAACAATCAGCCACCTCTTTTATATGGACGACCTAAAAACACATGCAAAAAGTGACAGCCAGCAAACCGGCCTACTCAATATTGTAAAGACATTCAGCAATGATATCAAGATGGAATTTGGGCTGGACAAATGCGCTAAAGCCACATTCAAAAGAGGAAAGCTGACAGAAACTTCCGATTTACAACTTGACATTGACACCTGTATCAAGGAACTAGACCAAGAGAACACATATAAATACCTTGGCGTGGATGAAGGTGATGGTATACAGCATGCCAAGATGAAAGAAAGAGTGAGGAAGGAATACTACCGCAGAGTAAGGATGGTCCTAAAAACGGAGCTCAATGCTGCCAATAGATTTGAGGCAATCAACACCTTAGCTATCCCAGTGGTGACCTACAGTTTTAACATAATCGACTGGAAGATGGGTGAAATCAAGAGGTTAGACACAAAAACAAGAAAACTACTCACCCTATCAAAAATGCATCACACAAAAGCAGATGTAGACAGACTCTACCTCCCAAGAAATGCTGCTGGTAGGAGTCTTATCCAATTAGAAGCCTCCTACAAAACAACCACGATAGGGCTCGATACATACCTAAAGAACACTGATGATGCCCTAATCGAACTAGTGCAAGAACATGATGGCAGAAAGAAATTGTACTCTATACAAAGGCAAGCAGAACAATTCAAACAAGAACTAGACCTAACAATACCAGATAAACAAGCACAAGAAACAACCACCAAATATGCAAAGAGAACCAAACAAATGGCACGAAATAAGACCCAAGAAAAATTAACAAAGCAGTAGGAGAACAAAGCCTTACATGGAAGATACCCAAAGAGAATAAAGGAGGCAGATGTTGACCACCACAAAACCAACCAGTGGCTCAAAAGCAGTGGACTGAAGGCAGAAACGGAAGGATTCATAATCGCAGCCCAAGACCAAAGCCTAGCTACCAGATCATACCACGCCAGCATTATCAAAGACGGTACTAGCCCCCTATGCAGGATGTGTAACAAATACGACGAAACAATTGACCATATCGTGTCTGGGTGTCCTGAACTTGCGAAAACAGAATATACCCACAGACACGATAAAGCAGCCGCGTATATACATTGGAAAGTCTGTCACAACTATAATATAAAGACATCAGAAAAGTGGTATGACCATGAGCCGCAAACAGTTACAGAAAACGAGGATGTCACGATATTATGGGACATGCCAATACACACAGACAGGAAAATAACAGCCAACAGACCCGATATAGTGATTAAAGACCACAAAACGAAAACCTGTAAATTTATTGACATGGCAGTACCATCAGACAGAAACACATCCGTGAAAGTCAGTGAAAAACTATCCAAATATAAGGACTTGGAAATCGAAACAAGCCGAATGTGGGGCATGAGAACGGAAACGATACCAGTTATCATTGGAGCACTTGGAGCTATCAAAAAGGGACTAGAAACTTATCTTGGAAGAATTCCCGGCCAATTAAGCATCAGTGAACTACAAAAGATAACCTTGCTAGGTACAGCACACATTTTGAGGAGGGTGCTATCAAGCTAAAAACTGGCTATCCCCTAGTGCCCCAGGACCATGGTTTGGTCTCGGCCCTAAGGACTCTAAGCAAACATTACGTGAGGACGATAATAATAATAATAGTTTTTAAGGAAAACGAACAATTTTTTAAGTTCACAAGACATGTTTCGACAGAACTTCTGTCATCTTCAGTTGAATGATTACAAAGCAAGTTGAATAATAAGTAGACAAAAATGCTAATTAAGACAAATGGTAACAAAAGAACGTGAAAAGGTGTAAATTAAAACGATAATTTTAGATTTACATGGTGTAATTGCTGATTGAGGCAAGGTAGTTCTTTTTGAATATGGATAGCCTCCTTTATCTTGAGTTGAAAGCTGGTAGTGGCGTGATCTAAAATATGAAAGCAATCTGTTGAACACAGTGAACGACAACGTTCAGAATTCTGAAGATGTTTGAAAATGTGAGAGGCCATATCAACGGCTAAGTGCTCACGTACGCGTGTGGAAAAATGTCGGGTGGTTTCGCCGACATAACAGGCATTACAGCCCGCACATGTAAACTTATAAACCACATGTGAACGAAGTCCGCCGGGGATAGGGTCTTTTACACCAAAAAGGTTACCTATCTTAAAAGAAGAAAAAACTAGTTTGATGTCGAAATCATTACAATAGCGCTTGATTAAGTGTCGAATCTTCTTAACTCGAGGCACCCCAGCATAAGGTTTACCATGGAAAAAGAACTTAATCGCAAATTACCCTTTCTAGATGTTCTTATTGATAATAGTGACACTAATTCTTTCCTAACTAGGGTTTACCGTAAGAAAACCTTTACTGGGTTATTAACTAATTATTTTAGCTTCACCTCGTACTGATACAAAGTAGGTCTCATTAGGACTCTTGTTGACAGGGCCTACAAGATCAACAACACTTGGTTGGGGTTACACGAGGACATAACCAAGCTTACTGAAATCCTCAAAAAGAACCTTTTCCCTGCCCATTTAACTGAAAAAGTGGTTAACCGTTACATCACTGGGACCCATAGCAATCATTGTCCCCGTGGCTACCCCCTTACCACCTCGCCCACGATTTACTTTAAGCTGCCGTACATAGGCCATTTTTCTGTCATCACTCAGAAGAAGATTCGACACTTACTCAAGCGCTATTGTAATGATTTCGGCATCAAATTAGTTTTTTCTTCCTTTAAGATAGGTAACCTTTTTGGTGTGAAAGACCCTATCCCCGGCGGACTTCGTTCACATGTGGTTTATAAGTTTACATGTGCGGGCTGTAATGCCTGTTATGTCGGCGAAACCACCCGACATTTTTCCACACGCGTACGTGAGCACTTAGCCGTTGATATGGCCTCTCACATTTTCAAACATCTTCAGAATTCTGAACGTTGTCGTTCACTGTGTTCAACAGATTGCTTTCATATTTTAGATCACGCCACTACCAGCTTTCAACTCAAGATAAAGGAGGCTATCCATATTCAAAAAGAACTACCTTGCCTCAATCAGCAATTACACCATGTAAATCTAAAATTATCGTTTTAATTTACACCTTTTCACGTTCTTTTGTTACCATTTGTCTTAATTAGCATTTTTGTCTACTTATTATTCAACTTGCTTTGTAATCATTCAACTGAAGATGACAGAAGTTCTGTCGAAACATGTCTTGTAAACTTAAAAAATTGGTCGTTTTCCTTAAAATCTTTACGTGTCTGCTGTTATCTAGACCTTTTGGAAGTAATAATAGTAATAATAGTAATAATTGTTTTTTTAATATATTATTGTTATTTTTTTATTGGGCTCATTTAAATTCATTGAAATAATAATAATGATGATGATGATGATGATGATGATGATGATGATAATAATCACAACCGTTTTCATTTTTGTGTGTTTTGCTTCTCCAATAGGGGGCTGCTCAGCCACCCACACCCCCGCCCCAATCCGTCCCTGGGCATGGGTTGGAGTCTGCTAAGCGACACGATACAGAGATTACGCAACGTTTGCACATTATGTTCAAGCAAAGAAACTGGAGTGTTACGTGACGTCTACAATAGCTGTATATAGAGAGAAAACACAACAACAACACACAATAAAAGTAGAAATGAGAACAGCCAAACAACAACAATAAGGGTAACAGAAACAAGCAAAATCTCCAAAAGAGAAAACTAGTATCAGTTTATTGCTTCAAGTGAAAATTCACGTGCATTCTTGTGAAAAAACGTCCATTATATGTTCATTATAACTACATCAACGTGATTTACACAACAAAAGCAGTGAGGTCTGTATCTAACCAAGGTCACCTCCAACCTCGCTGCCATTCAAAGGCCAGGTCACTGAGCAGACAACTGTAAAATGGTATATTATAGTGTCTACTCGTGCACTGTTAAATACAATTTGCTATTTAACCCCAATAAAACAATTTGACGTTATGTTACCCATGCTATACGCTAAGCTAAAGAGGTTATAGTCATTCTAAGGACCCCTGATACATTTCATGTTACAGTCCCTTTGTCGTGGGGAATATACGTTATCACGTCGAAAGACATTACGTATTGATTTCTATGTAAAATATATTAATATCGTATTTTTAATACTTTCCTAATTGTTTTGTTGACTGATTATCGATTTGCATTATATATTTATACATATATATCTAAGCCTTATTCACGATAGCCGCCTTGTTTCTTCTCTCATTTAGATGGAAATATGAAGGTGCGTCATTTCTGTGGCCCCGTCCACATTACGCCGGAAAAATTTGAAAACCCAGAAATTCAAGAGATTTCATTGGCTTAGCCATCATGGTATATGAGCAATCATAACATGGCGGCTATTGTGAAATTTGGACGTTAAAAACACCCGACAACCCTAAAACCATGTAAAACAACATAAAAAAAAATGTATAAAAGGGTACCAAAAAACAACTAGCACTTAGGATTATACGTCGGTGTAAAAACATGCGACGTTTTAATTTCTGTTTTGAAGCTATTTTCTTCCTGTTTTGTGTTCCTTTCGGATTTTAATCCAGGGGGTACACAAGGATCCAAGTGACGGGATGATCGAATGGGGGCAAAAATCAAAACCCCCCAAATCTCTGGGCTGCCAACCAAACCCCAAAAATCTCTGGACCATGCAACACCATCGTGATTAAAACAACCCTAAAACAAGTTTGTTGTACTTTATTCGCAGACCTCAGTGGCCGGGCACTACCATAAACCTTCAGATTATTTTAAATACCCTCCAAAGATCACTACTAAATCAAGTCATTCAAAGGATACTTCTCGAATTTTCCTTCCCCAAAAAATTCCTGGAATAGAAAAGTTCAACCCCTACCTCCAACCTCGCCCCCCCCCCCCAAAAAAAAAAATTCCTTCCATCATCCCCGTCACTTGAAATCCGGAGTAGCCCCTCCCCCCTTGTTGAATTTTTTTTTATTCACGTCACTGGTGGGTTTTACAAGTTTTTACACCGAGGATTAGCCTCAACTTGTGTTTATATTGCTGTAAAGAACTTCTGCTTCGTTTACTCCGATTTTTTCCCTTTGCCAAGGTAGGCATGCATGTAGAAGTTTACAAAAAACATGATCAAAGAGATGCAATACAACCATAGAAGCCCTAGGAACCTTGGGTTGAAGTCACAGCCTGTGACGCACAGGGCAAAGGTTGTATGAATCAGAATGGCCATGAACTGCATCTGTTCAAGAAACGAATGAAACAATCGTTACATTTGTGGTTAAAGGAAAAGACTCTGTCAGTCCCAACTGTCCCATTCGCTACTTAAGAAACGAAGAAGAAAACTGGGGGAGAGTCTCATCTCGCAGTGGCTTGTGGGTTCTTACTGGCGACAAAATATTGCCCCAGTTTTCTTCTCGTTTCTGAAGTGACGAAAACCGCTAAAACTCATTCAGGTTTCTATTGCATTACATTATTCTATTTTCCCCGGGATGGAATGCTAGTCCATCACAGGGTTACCCCGTGCATGAAATTCACCGGGTCCACGTATACATCTGGGTGCGCCCAGGAACGCACAACACAATGGCACTGGCCATGGCTCGAGCATGGCCGCTCGGCCTGGAGACCATGGCCAGGGCAGGTTGTTCAAAGCCCGATTAGGTTAACCCAGGATTACCAAGAATTTTGATTTCAGTTCTGGAACTTTTCGGTGAGGTTTTCCGTTTGTATTGATTTTCCTTCAAGATTGAGTTTGAGTAATCTCAAACTACTCAAAACATAAGCGTGAAAAACATTTTTAATTTTATACAAGAAATATTTGTACGTTGGTTAACTTTTAATCCTGGTTAAGCGTTAATCCGCTTTCGAACAACCCAGCCTTGGCATTAACTACAGTTGAACCTCGCAATTTCCAACCGAGGGAAAAGAAAAATACAGTGGAATCCCGATTCTTCGAACCTACAGGGAAAACGAAAAGTGGTTTGAACAATCGGCTAGTTCGAGAAATCGGAGGTAAAATTAGGAGAGGGAAACGACTTTTGATTCAAGCTATCGGGAGGTGTGAAAACTCAGGTTCGAGGAGTCCGGATTTAACTGTAGTTCGATAAAGCGGGGATTCGAAATAACCGGGTCAGTATAAATATGAAAATGGCAATTGATACTATTAAATAATACGCAATCAACACGATGAAATGTTAACTACTTAATAACCGAGAGTGAGGTCGTTACGGGAAAATCTCAAACTGAGGTCTTGCCGTATTGACCGAGCGATAGCGAGGTCAATACGGTAAGCCGAGGTTTGAGATTTTCCCGTAACGACCGAACGGTCGAGGTTATTAAGTTGTTTATTATATGGCTCACGAATTAAAGAAAAAAAAAATATTCGAGCGGAAGTTGTCAATTTACATCCGGCGATGCGCGCGTTTGCCGATTCATTCATCGTCTCAAACCCAGGGCAAAACTACACAGTCAATGAACTTTACCACTGTATTTCTTTACGGGAAAAATGATTGTCACAGCCCTCAAAAAGGTATTTTAGTATCGTGGTGCCACAACTTGATGAGGGAGTTTTTCCAACTTTTGTGGCGAAACGTCAACGCATATAGAAAAGACAGAAAGTGCTTCAAAATAGTCCAAACCAACGGTCTTTCGGTGAAAGAAAAGAAAGAACGCTTCATTATGCACTGCTCAGAATAACTCGATCTTTGCATTCGCTTTCGACAACATATCTCGGCCTTCTTCATTCTGGGACTTATGAATGAACTTTTCAAGCCTTGTGAGCGTCTAAAACTTCCTGCAGGTATCAGAAACACTGCTACCGACAGAAACCGCCCGATTGTTTACATCTAATGATCCTGGAAGCTGATTTACACCTGCTTGTGTTAAAGCGAGGGAATCTATTTGATGAGAACTGAAACGGAGTTCAATATTTCGGTAATTGTTGTGATTAAGATGATAACTTAAAAATTTCTTCGTGGTGTTCTGCTCAGGATACGTGACACATCTGCCGATGGTGTTTTTCACTTAGCGATTTTAGCTTTACTCAACACTCGGCAAACCTTGATTGTTTTTCACTAGTGCCCGCCAAGGTTACCGGTAAGTCAAAAACGACTTCTATACAAATTTTATTAAGGAAAAATCCCTAAACTTTTAGTTACTCGGAATTAAATTTACTTTTCTTACTGTTTTTAATCGGCTTCCATCGTTTCAATGCGCTTAAATTTTCCGAGCCGGGCTCTTCCTAATTTGCACAATCCGTAATCGGCCCGTGGGCACTACGGCTGCATAATGCCGCTCAGATCTCGCTCTTAGCCAATCAGAGCGCGCGTTATATCGGCCACAAGCCAAAGCCATATAATAAATTTTATTATTGACCAAGGGCCGGAAAAGAACACCCGAGCACGGTGTTCATTACAGTACAAGATTGAAGTGCAATGGAAAGCCCAGTGGCCAATTCCATCTATGAGACTCGCCAGCAGGGAATCATGGTATTTATCAAAACAAATACCTAGTCCAAGATGATGATTGCAAATACCATGATTCCCTGCAGGCATGTCTCAAAGAGGGAATTGGTCATTTGTAATTTTCCAGTTATGTTCTGACGTGGTCTGACGTCATGATGTGCAATCTTCGACTCTACCAATTGGTAGAGTTGAAAATACTCCACATAAAACCTCTCTCGTGACTTTTGGGATTCATTTGAAGTAACAAGGGATGTCCCTACTATTGAAGGGAAGTTTGACAAAAATTAGGGAACAATGGAATTAACAGGGAACTAGGACGAAAAAGAGACATGTTCAAGGGAACAAGGGAACATGCAACCTCCCAGCCTCCCTGGGATGCCCTCTGTAATAGGCCATCGCGCCTTCTTTGTTTTTGTCCCTCTTTCTATTTTGTATTTATTGTCTGTCTGTCTGTCCGTCTGCCTGTCTGTCTGTCTTTCATTAACTATCTGTCTTTATCCCTCTCTTCAAATTTTTCGATATCACTTAACGTTAAAACTCTCTTGTGAGACTGCGATCACGTTTCCTTGTACTCTTTATAGAACAGAATAAGCTGCTAAAAGTAGCATTGTGTTGGATCAGATGGATCCATAAAATCTAAATCAACGACTTGGAGCCAGCCAGCGACATTACAATAAAAGTAATTTATTGAGAAGACTTCATAATAATCAATAATAATACATCAAATACAACATCAGAAATTATAAAAATAAAACAATCATAATAATTTAAGAACGTAAATTATTTTTCTTTGTTTTCAAAATTTTTACATATAATCATTGTGAATAAGTTATTACGGTAGTCTTAGCGCAAAATAACTGTCAATTCTTGATTACACTATCGGAAAACATAATCGCTAGATATGTAACAGAAAGCACAGGCCACAAGCCAATCACAGTGTAAAGGTTATGGTATGAGAACATGTGAACATCATCTTTTTGGTTTGAACGAAGAAGTGACACCACAAATGTCCAAAAGTTCATTGAAATAGCATTTTGATTAGATAGATAAATCGATACTTCACACTCTCAATATAACTTAACTTATTGTAAAAGTGGTAAAGTTAATTGATACCAAGTTTCAAAGGAACCCAAAGCTTGACTATGCTTACATATACGACTTTTCGCTCTTTTCCTATTGACTTTCTACACCCTTCTAAACCATCAGCTGATATAACCCACGAGTTTGCAGTGCGTTAAATGCAATATTAAGCTCATTTATTGCCAGCCTAGGGACACTTTGACTCGCTATCAGCGAATGCAATTTCCTGAAGATAAATAAACAAAATTTACGGCAAAACTTGTAGTTTAAAGAAAAAAAGTAAGAAAAGATCTGCGCTACAATACAAAAAAAAGTCACAAAATAGTCCAATTTAAATCACTCAAAACAATTTAAGTTAAAAACGTTTTGAACATTTCTAATCAAACAAAACTTCAATCCAGGCCAGGAACTATCATGTAGAAGGCATGGGGGAGAAAACGTTTATAATTTGTAATAGATACTGCGAACGCATTTAAATAGAGATCGTTACAGAACAATACATTGAAAATTGTTTACTACATCTTTGAGGGTTGAGGCAAATTTCATTCAACTAAGTTTCAACACACTGTGAAGACCTTTTTAACATAGAGATGTTGGGAGAAATGTTTAAATAACATAGTGCACACCTTACTAGCGGAAAATTGTGAATAAACCGTGTTAGTTTTACTCTTCCTTTTTGCTCTTCTCTACATAAGCTCTGCTGTAGAAGTTGATGAAGAGAGCGAACAGAGAACACATATAGCCAGATTGTAACCATAGAAAACCATCTGGGAAGCCACATTTGATTTGGATAGCATTGGAAGTGTGCAAGATAACACACAAAAATTGGATCTAAAACAGGAAAAAAGGAAAAATATCTATGATTAGGTATTTCAACATGCCCACGACAAACACGTTCTACAAATAAAGACTCTCTCGCTTGTCAGACATTCCATTTATCTAAAAACATTGGCTAGGAAAACAAGGACGATATTTTCTATTTCATGTATCCTGAGCGTGAGAGCGTTTGAATGGAAGTTATTAGGCAGCAAGTGTTGATTTTCAACTGAAAAAGGCGATTCTACCTTGAATGCCTAGTGACCATTCAAGTGAAAGCCGTCGTATGGTACTTTCATGTGGTACCCTAGTCTACGTCTATTCAGTTGAAATCCTCCGAGTGGAACTTTGACGAGCTACTGTTTAGTTTAAAGTGTCTTCTGTGAATCAAACCCTAGTATTTGACCATTGAAATGAAAGCTATTGAGCTGAACTTTCATGTGATACTGTTTATTGCGCTGTAGAAGATGGCTGTAACGTTTGAGCCTGTGGATGAAACCCTAGCGTGTGACCATTCAAAAGAAAGCTATTGAGCAGTATTTTAATGCGGTACTGTTTTCTACGCCTTACAAGGTGATTGTAAATTTAAGACCGTGGATCAAACCCTAGTGTGTGTAAAAGCCACAGAGCAGTGCTTTTAGTACTGTCTCCTTAGCTGTACAGGGTGTTTCTAACGTTGATTCTTTGGGTCAAACCCCAAGGTATGACAATTCAAGTGAAAGTTATTGAACACTTCTTTCATGTTGTACAGTTTATTACGTTGTACGACAGGTCTCTAACTTTCGAGTCTCGATGAAATCTTAGTGTGACCATTCCAATTAAAGCTATCGTCGAGGAGAACTTTCAAGTGGAGCTGTTCGCTATAAAGTATTTTGCAAACTGAAACTTCGATTCTTTTTCCAAAATTGTAATTGGGAGTGAAAGGCAAGGTTCAAAATACCAAGTTGTAAGTCGTTACCATGCCATTAGCCTCTATGCTCATTTGCTACTAGTAAAGAGCAAGTAAAGTTGAGGTAGAGTATCCGAAAAACAGGAGTAGCCATCATAAAAAAAACATAATAATAAATAAAAACAAGCAAACTGTACAACAAAACTAACCAAACGATCAAACTAAAGAGAAAACTTGCTATTTTATTACCATTCTGAAGGTTATATTGTGTCAGATATGGTCTTTTTATTCCACTCTGGGCCAGAGTGTCCTGCTCTATGTTAGGTCATCGTACGTATAAACATTAGGAATATAACTAAGACTTAAATCGTCTTTTAAAACAAGAAGGTAATCGTAAAAATCAAGGACCAGCCTTTTTATACTTTGCCTGGTCCGGATACTAACTTTATCGACCTTGCTATTTCCTCTAAATGAAATCTGTTGTGGTTTAAATCTGTCAGTGATAACTTTGCCAACCTTGTAATTTTGTTATCTCTAACTAAACTAACAGTAATCCTGTTGCAATTGTTCAATAATAATCGAGAATGTTGACAATTCCATCGACGCAAAAACGTTAATTACTAAATTTCTAGAAGTCATTAGTTGATAATATCAAAGTTCCACTAAAAGACTCATACCTAAATGCAAACTTACTCATCATGCATCTAACATGGACTTCGAATTCTTCTTTTAAAACAAGAAGTCAATCATAAAAATCAAGGACCAGCCTTTTTATGCTTTGTCTGGTCAGGACACTAACTTTATAGACCTTGCTATAGTCTCTAGATGACATCCGCTGCGTTTTAACCTGTCAATGGTAACTTTTCCAACCTTGTTATTATATTGTTCCTAACTAAAATAACAGCAATCGTGCTGCAATTGTCCATAATAATTACGACTGTTGACAATTCCATTGACAGCAAAAAAAACGTAAGTTACAAAACATTTGCTGTTTTTTAAATCAGTCAATGATACCTTTGCCAACTTTGTAATTACGTTGTCTCTAACTAAAATTACAGCGGTTGTACTGCAATTTGTCAATAATAATCGCGATTGTTGACATTTCCATCAACAGCAAAAACCGTTAATTACAAAATTTCGTGTATTCATCACTTGGTAATTTCAAAGTTCCTCTAAAAAATCTTGCACTCAATCCAAACTAACTCATCATACATGTAACATAATATATGTTTTATAATACTATCACATGGAAAGTCCCGAGCAGCTTTTATTCCGATTTTTTGTTTTTCTCGAGGTAGGAACGAATGTAGAAATTCGCAAACAGAACAATCAAGGTAACTAAGTAAACGCCATTGAGATACAGTTGGTTTCGACTGAAGCCACAATCAATGTACAAGGCGGAGATTATGTAAACCAAAATTGCCACGAACTGAATCTGTGTAAAAAATAAAACAAAGACAAAGTCGGTCATGTTTCTTTTGGTCATTCCAAAAAAAAAAAAACACAACTAAATCATCGTTTTGGTCATTTAAATCCTCTCGATTACACAGACAATGAACGATAAGCTTTTCGATCATAGAACAGTTAACAAGTTAATTTTTACACCTCTGACTTATAGCTTTAGAATATCGTGATATTTCAACGAGAAGAGCCAGTGACAAGATGGGTTATGCTCTTACAGTTTATTTGAAGATGTCGTACAAAAAAACCGGACATTTTGTTGTTGCTTTATTAACTGAAAAAGTTCTATTTTGCGAGTTGGAACTAACTTTAAGTATATGGATCTAGCCCTAGTGCGAGATCATTCAAATGAAAGCCATCGACCAGTACATTGTTATTATTCTGCTGTAAAATGTGGTTCTAACGTTAAGTTTGTGGATCAAACCCTAGTGTATGACAATTCAAGTGGAAGCCATCGAACTGTACTTTAAATACAGTCTAGTGTGTTGTACAAGTACGTCAAGTCTGAATCAAACTCTTCAGTGTGACCATTCCAATTATGGTTATCAGGTAGTACGTTCAAGTGGAACTCTTCGTTATCAAGTATTTTGCAAAATTTTAATTGGAAGTGAAAGGCAAGATTCAACGGAAGACGTAAAATAACAAGTTAGAGTCATTGCAAGAAAGGTAAAGTAAAAGATAGAAAACAAAAAGAATGAAAAGAAGTTATACAAGAAATGAAATTAATATTGTTATAGTTAAGAACTAGAACGATCCCCTAATCGACGGTAAAGGTGAGGTAAGTTCAATTCTGAGGTAGAGTATTATATAACAAAAGTAGACTACATAAAAAACAACCAGACTAGTAAAAAAACTTGTTATTATATTACCACTCCGAAGGGAATATTGCAATGAGATATCGCCTTCATGTTCTCACGGTTCTCTGCGATATATTATATCATGGTATACATTACTTATAAAACTGAGACTTCGAATTCTTCTTTTATGTTAACCCTGTTTATTAAAAATATTTATGCGTTGACTAACTTTATCGACCTTGTTATTTCCTCTAGATGAATTCTGTTGCGTTTTAACGTGTCAATGATAACTTTGCGAACCTTGTAATTTTGTTATCTCTAACTAAACTAACAGCAATCCTGTTGCAATTGTTCCATAATAAATTAGACTGTTGACACTTCCATCGACAGCAGAAAAACGTAAATTATAAAACGTCTAGTGTTTATCACTTGCTGATTTTAAAATTCGACTTATAAAAACGTGTGCTTGAATGCAAACCCACTCATGATGCACCTCACATGACGTATATGCGTTATGTAATGGCGTCACTTGACAGACTTTGTGCATCTTTTATTTGGATTTTTCGTTTTTCTCGACCACGTAGGCCCGCATGTAGAATTTAACAAATAGAATAAACATATTGACTTGGTAAAGGCCACAGAGATAGAGAATCGTTCGACTGTAGCCACAATCAATGTACAAGGCGTTGAGTACGAAAACCAACGTGACCACGAACTGAATCTGTGTAAGGAATAAAACACAGAGTTACGGGTTGCGTTTTGGTCATTCCAAAAAAGAAAAAACGCCTTTGCGTTTTGGTCTTTCGAGTCCTCTCGATTTAGCAATGAATACTAATAAAGAAATGTTTGTGCGAACAGGAGTCGTTGAAGTTCTTAACTATAACAGTGTTTATTTCATTTTAATTTTGATTTATAACCTTGTTTATGTTTATAAGGTAGAGTGTCTCAACTGAGTAAATCCATCGGAGCAGCGCAGTTCATGTGTAGGCAGAGAAGCTGCCCTGTTCTTGTACGGAATGCAGTAGAATTCACACTTGTAACGCCCGTCAGCGAAAATCCATTTGCCTGCCCCAAAAACTAACTGGGGTAAACAGAAACGAACTTAACAGGCAGTGAAAGAGTTAAACAATCTGGACGATAATTTGTATGATGTGAAATAAATTTTACGTTTTAAGATGAAGTTAGGATAGCTTACATTTTAATAGTTTTATTCTGCCATTTTTTGACCTGTATATTATATTTCGTTTTGTTTTTATAGCTTTTTATAGTTTTTTTTTTTGTTACCGCTTTTTACCCATTTTTTTTTTGCTTAAGATTGTTATTACTATCAGTATGCACGAAAAGTCATTCGAAATCGAGATACAAAAGCAGTGAAAATAAAGAAGCCAGAAGTCAATAAAGTTATTTATTAACATATTTATTTATTTGTTTATTTATTTATTTATTCATTCATTCTTTCATTCATTTGTTTATTCATTCGTACATTTATCGATGTATTAACTTGTTTATTTATTTATTTATTTATTTATTTCATTATTATATTTGTTTATCTATATATTGCTTTCTATTTTTGTGTTCTGCCCGCGTAAAACTGCAAACGGCGTTTGTTTTATTTCTTCGTGTATTTGTTGATTTATATATTGGTTTATAGTAGAAAACAGGCGCTGCGATGTTGGTTTGTTAAAACAAAACATAAAGGGCTGCATTTGGTAATAAAATCAATCCCCTCTGAGCGTCGTTGGTGTCCGCAGTATAAAACAGGAAAGTGAATGCCAAAAGTATAAGCTACCAGTATAGTTCTTTCCTTTAATCAATTCGTTCATTGCGGGGAAAATAAGACTCCTTTGCCAGTTTCACTTCTATCTGATAAAAAATAAATCAACTACACGAGAGATATTTTAATCCTTTCTCAAAAAGCTAAATAAATTGACCCTTCGACGTCAAGGCAACGAAACGCTATCTAACATTGAAGCACGTTCATTGGAAGTCGACCACAATTTCCCGGAGAAACACACCAACATAACTGAGAATACGTCATCAGTCAACACTAGGTTTTATAACTTGCACAGGATATGGCAACTGACAGGCGTCGCAAAGACTTTATTTCCGCCTTTTGACACATGTGACTTCACAAAACAACGTCAGCGGTAAAACTCGAAATATTATTGACAAACCTATCCATGTTTTCTAGTTCAAGTGGTTAAAAAAACATCTAAATACACAATCGTCTTAAACAGCGTTGACTTAAAAAAAAAAAAATGAAAACCGTACGAGTTGAAGCCTTGTCATAAAAAAGGCTCCCAAAACTTTCTGTAACAATCCATCTTAACGTAAAAGAACCTTAATTATGTACATCGCAACACATAAATGAAAGGGTATAAAATTTTCATTCAGATTAGAAAAATATCAGTTTACAGAGGCAGATTTCTTCACCATAGCATTATTATATACTTTGATATAGCAAAAGGCGTAGTAAAAACTTCTCCCCCATTTACATTAGTACAGATAAATAACAGCCTAGACAAGGGTGACCTCTGAAACATCCGTTTGCCCGATAAATATCACTTTTTTTTGTCAATTTCACAAAACGACAGTCGATTAATGTTAAAAAGTATGAAGTCCATTTCTCAATTTCTCGTATAATTTCGTTGTTAAATACGCAAAGTTTTCAACTCTGCTAGTCCTTTACAATTTTTATAGCTAATTCTGAAAAGTCCATAAATCTCCATATTACACTGATAGCCAATTTAGTTCCCAATGCATTTATGTCGTGTTAGAGTCCATTCCATGCTTCCTGTTCAGCAGTCCTCTACGATTCCTTTTTGCCGTGCTCTTTGCCTTTCCCCTTTTGCAGATAAGTTTTAATGTAAAAGTTGGTGAACAGCGCCATCATAATAAGAGTATAGCAAAGCATGACCCATTTTGCCCAGTAGGGATATTTGCAATCGTGGTTCAGTATGGCAGCGATACCAGATATAGTTATCACAGCAAATTGCGTCTAGAAAACAAAAGTAGAGAAAAAATGGCCATCACAACACAGAATTCAACTCGCAACACCGCATAAAGGTGTCTTGCTCAGAATTAAACACAAGTTTAATTCTAAAAAGAGCGCTTTGCAAACGATTGAAAGTGTTCTGTGCTAAAATCGCTGGGTAAAGGTTATTGGAAATCATATGATTAACAAAACAGCGAAGGCAAATGATTAGTTTTTTTAAAAATAAGAGTGGAATTACGAGGTAGTGCCACATTCAATGCTTCTCTTTCATGTTAACAGAAACCAAGAAGTAATAATCAGACAAGCCTAGCAGAGAAGTTAATGTCCTAGCCTCTGTATAGGCTGAGGCTAACCGTCCCCCTCAATTCCAAAAGACAGGCCGAAACAAAGGGGAACATTATCGTGTGAAGGAAGAAAGTATCAAATATTCAAGCAGTGACCATTTCGTTGTTAACCTCTTGGATGAAGAAGCTTAGTCAAGCCATTACCCAAAGTTGAGTAGCCTCAAAATTTGGAGTTCTAGCAATTCTCTGCATTAATGAGTTTGATAGTATTAAGCTTTTTATGGTTAACAACGTGCAACCAGCACTTTAATCATTCACATCAACCACAGGCTCATCTATTAAACAATTTGGAAACAAGTCAAACGATGATGAACTCATATCACAGACGTTTACCACAGGCAGTTTTTCTTTTAAAGACATAATTAAGTTTAGTTTTGAAAGAGTTCACTTAATCGTATTGAAGTTATACCTTGTACCAACTTCAGAATTAGATATGAGACAATTTTATCCTCGTACGGAAAAATAACACAGAATGTTATACCCTGTAATCATAATCATATTATATCATCATGTCATATAGACTCTGCTTCACCTTCGATGATTTTTAGCTTGATATTAACTTGAACAGTTAAGTTAAGACCGACACATAAAAGATATACCAATGATTCAAAACATCACAGCAAACCAATGAGAACTTGAGGTAAAAGCTACGTGACCTATACTAAGCGCGAGATTTAGCCCGTGGGCTCGAATCCCATCCCTCCTCTGTAGCCACGCCATAATACAGGCTACTTGATAAAGAGAATTAATAACTGCTTTTAGCGAGCAAAGAACTGAATTGACCGCATGTAGAGTAACCAAAGATTGACGAGTTTAAAAGTTCATTGACTAAGACTATTGAAATATTTGCATATTACGTGAATGCTGACCAATGTCTTGATTATCAAGACCACATGTTAAGTGACTTGGTTTGAACCAGTTGTAGAGCAAACAAATGAATACCAGTAACAAATTCATAGAACGTATCCTTTTGATAAAACAGCTTCACAACGACACTATGCTGCTAATTATCTTTTCATATGACTTTAAAATATATCAGCAGCTTACGAGAAAACGACTCTTGATCACATTCTATGCTCGTTACATTGTACATAAATCACTAGATCACATGATTTCAAAGGCATACTCAAGTTCATGTTTAGTTTTCGACCACAGATTTCACGCCGCCTCTTTTGCACTAAGTACAAACTGACTCTAGCTTGCTATCACCCTGACCTAACCGAAACGTTTCTTTAACAGATTCCATCGTAAAACAAACTACGTAAATGCAGGTAATTCATGTAATGCATCTTGAAATTCCGCTACCCACCCATGCATCCCAGCTTAAAGGGTAACAAAGAGAACAGTTTGTTTAAAAAGATTTTCAGTATACCATATCTGATGAATTTAGTTAATTTGTCATTGGTTAAGTCGTTTAACATCACACAGCAGTTGTGTATTAAGCGTCAATGATATTACGCAATACAGTTAGTCATCATCTTTATCATTAGGAAATATTTAACAAGAGGCAACAAGCAAAAGCATACATAGCTTTATTAATGACTTCACAATCGTTACATGTTAGGTTTAGGTTTTTAATAAGTAGTTTTTCTTTGTATTTGATCCACGATTCTTCCTCAAGCCTTTTTTGTATACAGCCATAGGGTTTCTCCACTCAAGCGATTAGTTAGCGACATTCAGTAATTAATTACGGAGGTCAAAAACACACTTTACTGTAAAAAATAAAGCTAAGATAAGAAAGAAAGCGAGGGATAAAAATGTCTGCAAATACAGGTAGATTTCTGTCGTTTCTCTAGGTTCGAAATAACAGGCAAAAATCCCTCTGTATTTGCAGGCAACAGTTGTTTCCAAAGACGAAACATTCTCCGCCTACATGGCTGGAAAGTAAACGACAAGACTGAATTCCTCTCAGATCCAACTGACCTCTTTGTCAGCTTCGTGTTATCTCATCTTCCCATTTACTCCGTTCAATTTTGTCACGTTCCGTTTTACATACACACATGCATATATACAGTCAGCCCTTGCCGGGTAGTCAAAGACACGTTAAAACAACTAAATGCTACATCAGCTACTAAGCTAAGCAAAAAGATGTCTCCTCAGTTTAAACGCCCGGTTCTTCCTCCGATAACTGAGCTCTGTCTGTGATCGGCTGTTGCTCGGTTACCAAATTTCGCGCGCAAGTAATGACCAATCAGAGACAATGCATGGTTCTCTGAGGAGCTACGTCATCATTCTTACACTTTTTGGCTCGAACCAGCCTTCTCTCGAGCGAGGAATACAAAAAGCGCGTGAAGAGATATAACACCTCATTACTTAGCCTACCGTTGTGTTGCAAGCGCAATATTGTAACAACTGATCTTACCAGTTGAAGCTTAGTGATGTATCGCTTCCACCACAGGTAAGGCCTCATTTGGGGACCAATCGCAGACAGACCATAATAAGCGTACATAACCACGTGAACAAAACTATTACATGTTGCACCAAAGTAGGCTAAAAAGAGAGAAAGAACTGTCAAGACTGAGGTAACCATACCATGTAGAACTAAACAAGTAATTTACTAACACGGCTTTGACAACACAATGCAGTTCAACAGAATTAAAGAGAGATACTTACAGACACCACCTGCAAGAAAATAAACAAGAAAGCAAAATGTCAGTGAAACCAGAAATCACTATGTGAAACTCAAGTCACAATTGGCGTTCCTTGCAAACTTTTGACTAAATTTATGGACTTTGTGGTTCGCAATTCGCCTTAATCTTACCATTCTTAACAATTCACGTTCTTTTTTCCTTAATCCCCCATTCTCCGATATTACCCCATTTTTAACAGCCCTTCGAGCAATTTAAACATTAATTTAATTTAATACGGATAAAAGCCTTCTCTCACATTTCTACCTTTTACATCACAAGAGAACCGTTTTCAGTTTTAAGCCGTTTTTTTGTTTTTTTGTTTTTTTCAAAAGAGCGCAGCGACAACGAAAACAAAAGAGGAAATAAACTTGCCCCCCCCCCCCCACCACCCTGTCGATCTGTCCTACCCCAACCCTGTCCGTTATCCTTCCCGTGCTCTTTTCTGTCTTACCTGGAATCCACTTGCAAACCATCCACCACAGCACACACATACTTGCGTGATGATACACGTGCAGGAACGTAACTTGATTGTTCTTCTTTCGCAGAATGAAAAAGAACTGCAAACAACAAACACAAACTTAATTCTCCAATCGCCGCACGCTACGGGAACCGGACTTGTAAGCCACAACATTGCTTAAAGGCTCTCCTTTTCTTCGAATATTCTTCGAATCAACGGTACTGTGCAAAGATAAGCGTACTTTTAAATTGTCGACAAAGTTAAACAAAATTACGCGCGCGCACAACCGGAAATTATAAGAGAATGTACTTACGGTGTCTAGATACTCCACAAACTTGGACAGATAATAAATGTAACAAACTCGAGCCAGCTGTGGACAAGAACAAGAAAGGGAAAAACAATTAAAATGAATTCTATTCGCGCTTTTAGCGTATTTCAAAAACCAAGACTACAGTATTGGTACTTCTCTATGTCATTCATCGTACACTTCACTCGACATTCCGCGTTCGTCTCGATTCTTTTTAACATTCAGACGGTTGGCAATTTCACCAGTTAATCCAGTAATCATCATTAACTGCTGCTTAGGGATAAGGACTTATTGGAAATGATCTCTTCCGACCCGCTTTTGACACCAATTATATCCCGTGTTAAAATGATATTCAGATTACACTTTAGTTCGAAAAGTTATTAAACTTGAGCACCGCAAGTGAAATTTTGGACGTTTTTCGACTTCTAAACGCATTTCTTGGCTTTACCTTGAAAAGTACTAAATCTTAAAGGAGTTTTCTTGAACATTTCTTTCATTCGGTCATCCTTCGCTGAGGAGGGATTTGCTGTACTAACAGTTGAGGTTTCATAAAATACGAGTCTTCGTTCCTAAAAAGTTACCTACCCTAGTTTGTCTTGGGTCATCACGGACATAAGGGACGCGCTCACAAAGAAGATTGAAGTTTGGGATATCCAGGACTGAGGCAATGAACTGGACAGTAAAGTAAACAAGAAACCCTAGTTAGCAAATGTCTTCCAACTTAAATAAGAACCATTTATACATACCACATCTGTGAATAAGCGGAGGTGAAAACTAATGTCTGAAGCTGTCAAAACTTTGAACAAAATTGCTTCAAATCGACATATTCATTCTCATTTCCGGCATGAATGTCACACATTTCTTAAACGTTGGTACGTACTACATTGAGACAACTTCCTCACTTTCTTGACGATATTTACACCTATTTGCTGGACAGTAGATTGACTTCACGCAAAGACTACGCCGGAGGAATTTAAAAACGCAGCAATCACCAGTTATTTCCGATTTGTGTTTGAGGAAAACTCGGTCAAAATGTTTTCTGTCCACACGAAAACGAAAAGCTGGCGTTTTCAAATTCCTCCGGTTCGAGGAGCGTTTTCGTGACGGCTTAGTGTGGACGGTAGGCCTAACCGTAGAAATAAAGCTTCGTTTTCAAGTTTCTCCGGCGCAGTGTAAACGCTGCCAAGATGAAAACATGGCAAATTTGGAAAATCGCCAACCAATGCAGCTCGGCTGGGTTAGGAACTTAAACAACAGGCTTATTTACAACTGATTCGAGCGCTGTACTTACTTCGTACACCATCCAGGCCGACAGAGCAACAAGTGCCATGTTGTAGACTATGAGCACTTCTCTTAGGCTGTAAGCTTTCCTATTCTCCATGACCTTGGGTCCAACTTTCACAATGAACAGATAGATGGCCACCAGAGAAATAGTGGGCCATGGAGTGGCAATCATGGGCCATTCTTCAGTCTTAGGGTCTGAAATCAGGTGAAAAAGAAAGAACCATACCAGATTAGAAGCGATCGAAAACAACAAGGTTGGTTGGTAGGTAGGTTTGAATAAGTAGTTAGGTGGGCAAGGAGGCAAGCCAGCAAACAGGTACTGTAATAATACTGAATAATAATAATGACGAATGTTAAAATACTTACCGCCATTTTCAATGACCCACTGATAGTAATCTACAAGACGTTGGGTAGTAGTGGTCATTGTTCCTAATTCTTAATTGATACCTTATCTACCTGGGAAAATAAATAAAAAAACAATATCAAATGAGCGATCAGATGACAAATGTTAGGGTAATGGGCTCCTGCAAATGTATGGCATCTTTTTTTTAATGGTAGAAAGCTGGGTCTGTCATGCGTTCGACTGAAAGCAACAGTAACAAACCGAATCGTTATCACTCTTATAACTCAATCTTCACCCAGTCTAAAGTTCTACTACCGTGAATGTTAGTGAAAACTGCGTGACATAAACATTGGAAGACCTGTGACAGGTGTCACACAAGATGACTTTTACTAAAGATTATGGTTTGAAGACACGCGAAAAGGACGACAATGGGCGCCATATGACATTTCAGACATTAAAGGTGAACGTCCATGAGGGAAATCAAACGAAATTGGCGCTGAAGCATAAATTCCAAAAAGAATAGCTTTGAAACTATGAGGTGCGATGCGTGGTTATTTTAATAGGTAGCTTAGACGACGGCAACGAGAACGTCACCAAACAAAAGGTTTAATGAGCAAAGCAATAGCTGTGCACGTGCGTTATAAATCTTTGTACAATTCTTTGCCGTCCTCTGCAAAACAACAACGTGAAATGACCAAGTTCTGCGTCGTCTGAGGAACGCGAACAACGACGGCTAATTTTTCGTACGTCCATTTGGAACTGAACGCCGTCATTGCATATTTATTCTGAGCACGTTTTCAGAGCCATTGGCGTACTGAACAGATCTAGAGAATTGCGAATTTCGTCGGTAAAATATAAATTCATTTTTAGGTTGGCGTCGTCCTCGCCGTCGCCATGATCGTTGCTTTAAAACTCTCTAATACTTTTTTTGCACAAACGTAACGTTTATATATCTTTTGGTGGCACAGCAAAGAACGACGTTTCAGGCAATGTCATGTTGTCAATCACAAGTCACAAAGCATGTGTATTTCATAACATTTTCTACCACGCCCGAGTTTGACAAGACCTTTGTAAACAGCAAAATAATAGGGGAAATTCTCGCCGAACGATAGTTAAACTTCGCAGACTAAAAGGTAAATTTGAAACGAAATAAGGAAAATACCGTTTATGATCTAACTAATGCCAATGTTGAATTTTAAGACGCATTATGAATGACAACCGATCGAACTGCACCTGAAATTTCATCCTAGCATTGAATTACCTAAATATTAAAATAGCTTTGCAATCATCGCTAGTTATTAATTACCTTATATTCCGGAGTTTATATCAAGAAGTAAATAAAGCTTTCAACCACTGGTTTCCGGTCGTGTACTCAAAATGCTTCACAATTCACTGCGCATTAAACGCGACATGAAAACTCTGCCTTCCGTTCAATTTTCTTGTCTGCAAATATACGGGTAGTTTTTTTAATTTTTCAATGGATTTCACGCTGGGGGCTGGAAAATGCGGGACGAGCCCGAAACACATTGAGCAGTCTCTTTACACACGACGACCAATAAGATTTCAGTAGTACAGGTGCTTGGTCTGTTCGCCCGCGGGTTGTAGCCTGCCGATTGTACACCCGCCAGCATGTTTACTAACATCGAAAACAAATTGGAATGAGTCAAAACATCTCGGTTTAGGGTTAGCTTCTTCGTTATCGGGTCGCTACGCGACAAAGTATGTTTGCAGCTAGGACTGAACTCCGCTACAGAATTATCCGTTTCGCTACATACTTGATGACGGGGTGGGTAACGCAATCCACCGAAAAAATTGCTATCAAGTGGGTATTGCGGTTGACAAAACGAACTATCTAGTCGACAGACAGTGTTTACATCCGTTGATTGGTTGAATAACCGGGGCTTAAATGAGTTTAGTTTCACTCACGTTTCGATCTTACGTTTCAGTTAAAATTGATTTAGCGGACAATACCTGATTTAAGAAATATAATTATCAGCTTTTGCGCAGCTCTCAATGAATTAATTCTTTTCCACTCCTGAGTGGCAAAAAGATTGCTCAAATCTTGGACTTCGCCATTTGCTCTGTCCGTCGCGCGTGACGCGAAAGAACGCGCGAGAGGAACAGTCGTCACCCGTGGGCAAAAGGGGGCTTCTGGCAGCTTCGCGCTCGTCTGCTCGCTTTGCTCGCCGAATTTTTTCCGTCCTCGCCGAGAGCCTGTTCGCAGGTTAGGGGCTTCTCGTAGACGATTTAAATCCGTCTGGTGTCGGTTAGGGTATCACTATCTCAGAAAGGGAAGGAGCACTCCAAAATTTGGAGTAAATATCCTCTCTTGTTCTTTCGGGAAATAAATTATAGCCCTTTTTAATGTTAACTGTTTCATGTGCATTACAATGCAATTCAACATGTAGCTGCATGTATGTCAAGCAATTTCAGGCAATAGCCCTTTTTTCCTTCTTGCATTGCAAGTGTAATCCATGTGGATGCACAGCAATTTTGGGAAAAAACTATACGAAACTGCCTGAAATTGCCTCCCATACATATGGGTTATTGACCAAGCCTGTTCGGTCAAGATGGCTGGCTATTGGCCAAGTTCTTTTTTTTGCGCGTTTATGGACCGAGACGGAGTCGAGGTCCATAAACACGCAAAAAAAAGAACGAGGCCAATATCCAGCCATCTTGACCGAACAAGCTTGGTCAATAAAAAATTTATTATGTGGCTTTCAAGGAAATTTTTCTTGCGGGACACGGCGGGTAATCCCGAGCGGGCAAGATAGCTCCATCTTGCCCGCTCGGGTAGCCAACCACAGAGCAGGATTTGATTCATCTTGCCCGCTCACAGAGCTAGCCATATAATAAACATTGGTTAATGTTGTGTAGTTCCAAAAAATATCCATACCTCCCCCACGGAAGACCCCCCTCCCCTCGGGAAATTCCAATTAAGCTTCATACATTTCTACTAGTGTTCTACTAGTGTTCTATCACACATGCCGTTCTCTGATTGGCTACACTACTCACTATCTATTCTGTTGCAGATAGTGAGTAGCCTAGCAGTGTACATTGAGGGACGCTTCTTTGTGTTTTCAAAGTGTCTTTGTAGAAGATTTAGATTAAAGTTTTGAACGACTACTAGATTTATACTAAAACAATTACAGTATTCGCTATCAATTTCTATATGTGATAGTTGACTCGGGCTGCACCCTTGTCAACTATCACAAGATAGAAATCTCAAGCTCATAATCTAATTGTTAATTAGAAAGTAGTCCAATGAAAATAGGCATGCTTACTGGTTTAAATTGTGTTTCCTATGGTAACTAGTAACTAGCACAAGCTGTTGACTTAATTATGGCTTGAGCAAAGAGAATTTACATTTTGATGACCAAAGTATTAAACAAGTTTTTTCTGCATTGTGGAATTTTCTGAAAGAAGAAGAAAACATGTTCTCTATGTTTCTACTGAGTTACAGAAACACAAGTGGAAGTTTGGGAGAACTTGAAAAAACTGTGGAAACACTCGCCTGTCAGCTCGTCTTACAACAGCATTTCTTGTTCTCCCAAACTTCCAGTCATGTTTTCATAACTTGATGGAGACACATACATGTTTTCTTTTTCTTAAATAGATATTGGGTAACTGCATGGCAAAGAAGTTTTAACTTGTCAGGCTACCCTCTGTATGAGGCATTTAGCTGCAAAGTGCTTTTTGTCAGTCAACTGTGTTGCATCATCACAATTTCCTCTTAGTCATATGACTTAGCTTATAAGGAACTGTTTTCTTTATTAGAATTTGATCAGTAGTAGCAGTTTCCATAGTTTGGCTCTTTATTATTAGTGTCAGTTCCCCTGCATATGACAGACTTTTTGACCTCAGACAACATATTAGAGATAAATAGACTGAAGTTCATGTTACGTATTATTTCATGTGATTTCTCCGTGAGAAAAGCCGGATCAATGTTGCATGACCCTTGACTTTAAAACATATAGAATGATTATTATATAATATGTGAAAGAAAAATCATTTAGACTTGATCTTGATATTAGCATTTACCTTTGTCAAAGATAGATTTTTAAATGAAAATGCAAATCAAGTGGTCCTGCCATAAATATATAAATTATACAGGGAGAGTGCTCTGTGTAAAAATATCCATCCAGTGGATGTTTGATTTTTAATGTTGCTGATTTCACGTGATTATAAGATATCATCTTTCTAACAAAAAGTAAGATTTTGCTTTCAATCTATGACCAGCTGCTAATGCCAATCAGGTCTGTCACGTGTATACATGAAGTTAGGTCTTTATCTCTTTGTGGTCTAGCTTTAATTTTTCAAAGGACACAGTTTCACCTTTAAGATAACCAGATTGTAGACTGTAGCTTACAGATCGAGGCTGATCGACGGAAAAATAACGCATAGAAGAGAACTAGCATGGCAATTCCAGCTCTAATTTAGTTTAGAAAGCATTTAGCTCATGAATTTGATGCTGGTTAACGTTCGGTGCAAGAAAGCTGTCACTCTGTTATCCGGCGAAAGGAAATTAATTCAGCGACAAAATTTAAAGATTTTCCTACGAAAGTCGATTTTTTTTTACATAAACGCAGGTGTAATTAAGCTTACGTTTACCTTTAATATACCAAATCTAGTTCGTGTTAGTAGTATTGTTTTCCCTTGTCGATCCGGAAATCAAAAGTTTGTACACAACGTACGATTTCGCCGGTTACCAAATCAACTGTGTGCTGCACAGATTTCAGTTAATATTCCAAAACGAGACGCAGCATGTTGATGGGAGAATGGAATATATAATGCCTTCATTAACAAAAGCTTATGAAGCAATGTTTAGAACGATCACCTTGAATAACCTTCGTGATAATTGCGTAACACGACATTCGGTCGGTCGCCCACACACCTGAATCTCTGGCCTAAAACTATTTTCAAATCGGAAGAATTCGAGATCTACTTATTTTAAATAAGCTTTCCTTCGTCTGTGATTGTACGCCGCTTAGAGAGCTTTAAAGCACACGAACTGAACATCCACAGTGCCACATGGCCTAATTAGATCAGTTTCGTCTGCAACCGACATTGTTTGTACATGGAATGTACAGCATGATGTGCAACTTTGCACCCAGAAGTCCGTGAAATACCTAGGTAGCGCCATAGTTCTAATTAATGAAGTTCCAACTCACCACTTGGAAAACTGAAGAATGTTTTGACTGAACGGTTCCACAGCCTGTTCCTCCGACTCTGACCACGGTTTCGAAGTGGAACTCAATTAAAAGGAAAGAACAGATGAATAGAGGTCAAAGACAAGCCATTATTGCCGGTCTCTGATTGGTCGTTCGGTAGTGGTTCGACGGGCAGAACGGGGGCTCGCCCGGGATCTTGTCAGCGGCCTTCGTTTGCACGCTTTGCACGGTGTTTGCGCGCGGGTAAATCATGGCCACCAGGAGCTGAAATTCGAATTTTTCTTGCACAGACCTAGAACATCTTGCACTTTGAAGCTGCGAGGTTTGTTCTTGCAGTTATTTAAGTTTTGACCTGGCCCAGGTTGACTGATTCTATTGTTTTGTTGTCTATGAACTTTGGAATGAGCTAATGTTTCGTCTCCGGCACGTGTCTTGCCACTCCATTATTGTGAAATGACCTTGTGAAGTGATTTTTTTAGTGTATGGGGAAAAATAATTTTCAAAAATTATTTTTATATTCCCTATTTTTGTACAGTACTGCCTTCAGACTTTGTTCTGGATAGAAATATTTTTTCGCTCTCCCAGCATGGCAACAGATGGCAGGTGAGGAGTAGCTAAAGTAAGCCTAAGTTAGAAAGAGCTAGTTTTAATTTAAGCTTATAAATAAAAGGGTGCAAAACTACAGCCTAAAACGTATTATGTGAGAGGAACAAAAATTTAGAGCTGAAAATTAAGTACGCAGTAACCCACAGTAAAGATCTAACACCTACAAGCGTCAATTTTGCCGCATTTATTGTGATAAGGTATGATATAAGTTTAAATTACAACACACAACATGCATGGAATGTCAATGATAGCGCAACCCCGACCCGTTGTTTTGTCTTTAGCGCAAGGTAGCCACTAACCACAAACCGGGGTTTACTTTCTTGTTTTCGGTGGCAGGCTTGTAAACATGGCTTCCCACTTGATGAAGGAACTGCAAGAATTTTACGTACGGGTAGATTCTCAAAGCGGTGAGTTGGAGGTCAAACTTTAAAGTCCTTGCACATTAATCCATCGGGAATGCCGGTAAATTCCACAGCTTCAAACGACGATATTTTTGTAGCTGCTGTAATTTTAGTAATTCGAACTTGTTAATTTGATTGAAATGCAATTGCCCATGGCATTCGTGCTAATTCCTTCACTCCAATAGACCACTTTCGATTGATTCAGCTTGATAGCGAGGCCTAGAGGACACAGACAAAAGAAATGATTAAACAGGGTCATTCAATTTCCTTTGTTTGTGTCGTCTAAGTCTCACTGCCAAGCTGAATTTTAATATATCGCAAGTGGTCTATTGCATGTTATTTGTACTCATGGGAAAACTTATGAAAGGATGTTCCATGTAGATTCAACCCTCTAGCTAAAATTGAAACCCTTATTTTTATTTACTAGAAGGGAACAATGCATGGTTCCAGAAAATATCCATATGCACCCAAGGAGGATTTTTGGAAATTCCAAGATGGAGGGTGTCTCAAAGACACATTTTTTGTTTTAAAGTACAGAAGGTTGGGGAGGGGGGAGGGGAGGAGCTTCAAACAAAAATGACCTCTATGGGAGAGGTATGGATATTTCCCGGGACAACGCATTGATATGGGAGAAGAAGACATGAAAATTTTTAGGCCGTTTTAAGAAATGTCATTTAGAAATACATAACTTTTCAAGCTGGTAGAAAACAACCAAAGAAGAAATATTAAACTGAAAATAACAAGGATGGCTCCTATGGTTACCAGAAACTGAACAAAAACTCATCTCCCATTCACTCTTTTAATTAAACTTTTCACCTCTTCTGTCATAAAGCATGAATAATTACAGTTTTTTTCTCTATTAAATCTCAGGGTTATCTACGGTACCTTGCTGCAAATACATCTTAATAGGGAGCTTAAGCAACGACAACAATGACGCCGAGGACGACGCCCAGTAAAAAAATGAATTTATATTTTACAAGCAAAATTTGCAATTGTCTAGATCTGTTTGGTACCCTAATGGCTCTAAAAACGTGCTTAAGCTAAATATGCAACGACGGTGTTCAGTTGCAAATGGAAATACGAAAAATTAGCCGTCCTCATCCACGATCCGTAGACGACACAGAACTTGGTCATTTCTTGTTGTTGTTTTGCAGAGGATGCCAAAGAAATGTACAAAGATTTATACGCACGTGCACAGCTATTGTTTTGCTCAGTAAATCTTTTGTTTAGTGATGTTCTCATTGCCGTCTTCATCATGGTCTGCTTAAGCTTCCTAATGACATTTTAATAGAACTCTTATTGATGATATCAGAAAGATGCATGTTGAGAGGAAAATACATTTATAATAAGAAAATTGAAAGTCAAGGAAAGGCAAATAAAAATGTGTTCTTAGTTCCTTGTAAACACTGGGATTTGGGGGCATCCCTCTTCCCCTAGGAATTTTCTATTTTTAGAGGGTTGAAAATATAATTTCCCATGCTTTCCAGAGAACAGATCATAAATCAAAACATGGGAAAACTTTCACTAGTATTTAGTCACTTATGTTGTGTATATGTCAACCTTCAGGATAATTATTAGGCCAGTTGTGAGTAACCTAACGTGTCAGTGTTTCAAAATGAGTCCTCATGCAAAACCTTTCATGTAAAAAATGAGGTTGATTTGCATGAAAATGAATCTTATTGTAGAGGGAACACATTTTCATATCACAAGTGAGATCTTCAGACTACAGAAACCACAGACAATTACAGAAACCACAGACAACAGAGGGATTCTGTCGGTCGCGGAATTATATAAATTTAGTGTTTGGTTTTCACTTTATCCCAAGATTTACCCTCCCTCATTATATCTTAATTACTGAAAGTCTAAATAATTGCTTTTCTTTCATATCAAGAGTCACATCAAGTCCTTAGTTTGATGGAAAAAAAAAGAATTGACAAGCAAGCTGGCACAGATGGTTACTCAAGTGAAGCAACAGTTAATTCAATACGTCTAGAAAAAGGGATGATTAAAAATTCAAAATTTTGGTTGCTTTGCTAACCTTGCTAGATATTTTAATATCATCCTTGGTTAAAATAGCAACTCGATATAATTATCTTAGAAAACAGTTGTACAATGAAAGCACTGATATGGATCATTTGCACTTGAGTGATTCAACTGCCACCCCTGCCAATCATTCAGTCCCGTTGGCCCTGCACATTGCATTCATTTGATGGTTTGTGAAAATAGTTTTTTTTTTTCATTAAAAATATCCCAAACCCTCTTCATTAGTGTTTAATTAGGATGTGAGCAGTTATCTAAATTCTTGTATAACAAAAACAATTAAAGGATTTATTTTGAAACAAAACAGATTTGTTCCATGACCAGTAGAAACTCATCTGTTTTGTGGGTCTTCTGTAGTTGAAGATCTTGCTTGTGACTGGTTATTTATGCAATAAACATTCCAAACGTATTCATATTCAGTGTTCAGATTTTTTTTCAAGTTTGACTGTGAATACTGGTATTTAGCAGACAATTTTCCCCAATTTAAATGAAGGAAATACTTTTTCCTGGGTTTTCAGAGGTTAATGCATGTGTGTAGGTGCTTGTGGTCATTATATGCCCCAGCTGCTACTCAGCATCTGTCCTTTTTGCACCATGCAATACAATGAAGACCTCTGTCATTGTTACCACTGCTAGTCACTTACAATACTCGTGATGCTACATGTAGTAAGAGAAACTGGAAGACTAGCTTTGCCAGATGCAGAATATTTTTGTCATGTGTTCTATAAGAGCTGGCATCCACAGTCAAGTGTTGATTGTTACCCTTGATCGACACTCAATCAATACTCAATTGACACTCCCTCAACACTCAGTCAACATCTCGGTCGACAGTCAGTTGAGAATTCACTAATTTTCGCAGGCACGACATTGAGTGTGGATCAATATAAATGAATTGGTCAACACCTGGCCAGCTATCAACTGACTGTCAGTGAAGTGTTGATCAGGTGTTGATAGAGATGTTGACCGAGTGTCAGCCAAGTATCGATTAAGATGTCCATTGAGTGTTGGTTGATCAACAGTTTTTGTTGTTGTTTTGTTTTGTTTTCCTTTTCAATTCACATTTTCAGCTTTGAAGTAGGTGACTTTAATCTTGGGGTGGATGGCTTTAATTAAGTGTCGGCATAATAATGTCAGTGCTAATCTTAAAGTTGATCCCTCACATAAAGTGACTCAAGGAAGGGATGCCAGTCCATGATAGCTTGCCTCTACACCTTTATAAACGTGGTTGGAGAGAGGTAATGTGAAAGTAAAGTGTCTTGCACAAGAGCACAATGTAGTAACCCCATCCAGCTCTTGCGGCCAGACCACTCAATTCAGAGTCCTGCCTAAACCACTAGGCAACCAACCCTATACTTAGTTTAATGTCTGTCTTTTCCATCTTTAGATCCAAGAACTTCAAATTGGTTATTTGTTCCATCCATCTGGTCTCCTGTAACTGCAGTAATAACTTATTTGTTGTTAGTATGGCTGGTTCCAAGAGTCATGAGATCCAGAGAAGCTTTCAAACTTACCACCCTACTAGTAATTTACAATGCTGCTTTGACATTACTGAATTTATACATCTGTGTTGAGGTAAGTTGTAAATCGAAATCTTATATTTCCATCTTTAAAGCAGAAATGTTTGCAGCAAACCTTGTACAGTGTACGTGTACATGTAATCCAGCAAATATGAACAAAATGCTCAGCTTAAAGGTAAATTTAGAGCAGGCACTGGAGTTCTGATAGCTTTGAAAGAGCCACCCACAAAGTTATGGTGAAAAAACTGAGCAGTGCTCTAAATCAAGAAGATGAATGACCTTGAAACTGATTTCCTTTGGTTCTGCTTAAACAAAATCAATACAAACTACACTGTAGCTCATCTTTCCTTAGTGAGTATCTTGTTTGATAATCGTAATATCAAATTTGAAATTTAATGATTATCAAACAAATACTCGATCACTAGTCAGAGTTTTTGTGGCAAAAAAACTTAATATTGTACTTTTAAGGACAAATTGTTCAAAACAGAGATTTCATGTGGAAAAAAAATTAAATCTACGTGTATACCAGCATTCCAGTTTAGTTTTGCTACTTTTAATTCCTTGTAAAATAAACATTTTTGGCTTTTGAGAACACTTCCTCCACACGTTATTCCCTCCCCTCAGAAAGTCAGTCCAGCGACATTCCATGGGTCTGGGAATGGAAATTATCTGGGTTTGCACATTTCAATCTGCAAGTTGCTTAAATAAACTTACCTAATATGATGTGTTAATTTTAGAACATTGCTGACAGAAAAGAACTTCCATTTCAACCAATGTAAATTGAAGAAAATATAACTTGCATGGTTTATGTCCATGATTTGGTAACCATGGTTTACTATAATGTGAAATACTAATAGCTTGTATGTGTACATGTGAAATTATGTTCACTTCTTTTTCCTTTTAATAGCTTTTGATTTCAACTATTGATGCTGGGTATAGTTATTCCTGTCAAGAGTTTTCAATGAGTTCTGAACCCAAGGAAATGAGGGTAACTGTCTTTCAGAAGATCTGAAAACGAATTATAATTATATTTATTATATTCTCAACTTAAAAACAGTTATAGTGTTGCTGTTATAAAGATTTCAATAAGAACTTTCTGTCAAGTATTCAATTAATTTTGTAAGTTATTATTTGTAATAATAAAAATAATACAAATAATAATTGTGACAAAAACTAGAGCTAAGCTTTACAAAATGCTATAATATTTACATAATTTGATGTCTGTTAAACCTGTAAAACATGTTTCCGTATCTAATCATGATATCATGGTTACTACAACTAATACTAATACTACAAATAATAATTATAATAATAATTATGATAATAATAATATTAATAATAATAATAATAATAATAATTTTAAGTGTCCCTACTTGTAACTGACGATTACTGCACGTTGAGAATTACAAATTGAAGGACGTCAAAGCACTCATCAAGAGCACTAGACCTCGTCTTGATTCCAATGATTATCTTTATTACAATGATCCAATGCTGAAAACTGTCAAACTAAAATACAAGTAAAATATCCAGTCTATTGCGACACGAAATAACAAAGCCGAACAATAATCGGATATGATAAACACACGAACACAGGAAAGGCAAAAACAACTGAATTAGAAATAAAGCAATGAAATGAAACTAAGAAAGGTAAAAGCATGCTTGCCGATTGTCCTTTCTGCACGCCTGAGTAGTTATAAACGCAGGATCCAAAAAACTTTGCAATAAATGCAATATACTTCGCAAACGCAATAACAGATCATGCACTCAGACGATTAGTAAAACTGACGTACAAGGTTCTGAAACATGATCTGACGGAAACATCACTAATATCTAACCTAGACAGTTACACTACTCCTCATAAATGATTCATTTCAGCAAATTGGGAACTTTATTATAATGAACAATAGGTTTTAATTTGGTACTATACCTGCATCAGACATTATCAACTGAAGATTGCCATGGACAGACAAAAGTCAAGGAAAATCAGATTTTTTTTTCAAGGTCAGGAAAAAAGTCAGAGAATTTTGTATCAGCTCAGGGAATTTCTAAATCCCTGTTCAAAGTCTCAGAATTTATCTATAAACCATCCACTTTTGTTGTTTCATGGCCAAGATAATCATCCTGCAAGGTGAAAGTTGTTCTATCGCTTTTTTTATTCTGGTGAGTGAATTAGACAAGTGTTATGTCCTGTTTTTTGCAGATTGCTTCAGTCCTGTGGTGGTTTTATTTCTCCAAAATTGTGGAACTTTTCGACACTGTAAGTACTTCCATCTTTTAATCAGCCAGTTTCAGCATTCCTTTGATGCAGTCATGTTAGTTCTGATATATTTTTTCTCCATACACAAAGACAAAGTGCTGTTCTGATCAGATATAGACTATCGCAAAATTTGAGCGGGTAAAATATAAATTCAGTTTTTACTGGCCGTTATTGTCGGGGTTGTCATCATCACTGCTTAAGCTCTCAAATATCTTACCAGAACTTCTATGAGTGTGAGAATGAAAAAGTTTCAGAAGTTAATAACAGTGTAGGTACAACAGCACCAAAAAAATATCATCTGTTTACGTACTTAGTTTCAGAGAATGTGATCTGATAGGGAAAAAGTCTGCATACAAGCCAAGTGGCCCACCAGGCAGGAGCTTGTATCCCGGTTTCGGTAGCATGAAGCGACTAGGAGTATTTCTATTCCCCCCTGGATGGGATGCTAGTCCATCACAGGGATCATCGCTAGTCCATTGCATGTGATCTGATAATGTGTGTTAATTCTTCATCTGGCAGATGTTTTTCCTTCTCCGTAAGAAGAACAATCAAGTAACTTTCCTTCATGTTTATCACCACACAACTATGGTTGGCTTGTGGTGGATTGGAATGAAGTGGGTAGCGGGTGGACAGTGTAAGTTATTCATTGCTCTTTGCGTCTTGGGTTGATAAATTGAAGTCCGAAGTCTACGATACATTTCCACCAGTTGAAAATAATTGCCTTATGGGTTGATTTTTTTGAAACTCACTATCCCTTTACCCTTTCTTAACAAATGTATTCATGTAGGGCATCTGATCTTCATCTGAAATGCAGAATTTAATTTGTTTTCTTTGCAGCATTTTTA
The DNA here is from genome assembly GCF_042242905.1 of Orbicella faveolata. Classification (NCBI taxonomy): domain Eukaryota; kingdom Metazoa; phylum Cnidaria; class Anthozoa; order Scleractinia; family Merulinidae; genus Orbicella; species Orbicella faveolata. The sequence continues at coordinate 4,545,573 of NW_028301547.1, read as the reverse complement.
AGTGCAATGATTAATTCTATGGTACACGTCTTTATGTACACTTACTATGGTATGTCAGCTGTACCAAGTTTAAGGAAATACCTTTGGTGGAAAAAGCATCTAACACAATTTCAGTTGGTAAGCTGTCTTTTGATATATATCTTGTAGAATAGCTATGATTTCTTTTGATACTTATGTCAGACAAACAACTGAAAAGAAAGTTTTATTGTAATAGAGGTAATAATTTCTGAAGAAACTGTGTCGATGTGAAACGCTTTGCTCTTTATGAACTTCAGAAGTTGACAGGGGTAAATTAAGTGTTGCAACGAGTTTGTGAATCCGATCTTTTGAGTGGTAGCTTGTTATCCTCTGATGAAGCCGAGGGGTAAAGTTTGAAACATCAACTTTGCAAACTCTAGTGAAGTTTAGCTTTGGCTAAGTTCATAATTTTGTTGCCAGAACTTAAGATAGCTGCATGCTTAATTTGAATGAGCAAAGGCAGTTTAAATTCACTGCAGACTGCTGCAACATGTAAATGAAGCCCTAATCATACCCTACAATATTTCAAATAGGTCAATGAGACAATTGTTAATACTATTAATACTATTACAGACCTACTAGGAGTTAGGAGTTACAGAGGCATGGTGGCCTCATAGTTAAGTGTACTTGCCTCTGTATCAAGTGGTTCTGGTTCAAGTCTTGGCCGGGCACATCATGTTGTGTTCTTGGGCAGGATAATTTACTCTCCCAGTGCCTCTCTCTAGCCAATTGCATAAATGGGTACCAGCAAACTTAATGCTGGAGGGAACCCTGCAATGGACTAGCATCTCATCCAGGGGGGAGCAGAAATACACCTTGTCGCTTCATGTTACCGAAACCAGGATAAACACCAGTCTAATAGGCCACTTTGCTTGTATGCAGACTTTACCTTGCCTTTTTACTAGGAGTTAGGAGAACCTGGTTATGGAAAAATTATATTAATTTTACAATCTGTCAGCTATTCTGGTATGAGGTTGGTGACAGCCATGCATCCCACATTCCCTCTTGCCCCACACCCCAAAAATCATGCAGACAGACTAAAGAAATACAGAGTATATTTTATTTAATTTCTTTTTTCCTCTTTTTCCCTCTGTTTTAGACCCAGTTTTGTATGCTTCTCTGTCATGGTGTTGTCTCACTCTATGTCAAGTGTAACTATCCTCTGTGGATGCAGTATGCCTTGATTGGTTACATGATCTCCTTCCTTGTTTTGTTCTCAAATTTTTACATTCATGCATACTTTACCAGGAAGTTCAATAGGCATGAAAAGGGTGTAGCAAATGGAACAGTCAGGGAAAGTGCTGATATCATGGCAAACGGTAAAGTCATGACTAATGGAGAAGTCATAGCAAATGGGATAGCAAGCTCCGATGTTGAAGATAGGAAGAAGCGCATTTAATATCAAGATAGATGGTAGAGATTTAGGACAAAAGTTGATGTTTATTTCAAAAGTTCACATCATTTCTCTCTCCTATGTAGCGGCTCAACAAGGTGTGTTTGTGAGATTGCGAGATTTTTTATGTAGGCTAAAAGCCTTTGCAGAGGAAAAGAAATATCCTGGTTTGTAATTTTAATCTGGGTTGGGGGGGGGGGGTATTAAGGGTTATTTTTTATGTGGTGGTTTTAAGGCGCTAGCAATGGAAGTCAAGGCAAGAAAATGACTCTAATGGACTAAGGCCTTGAAGGCAAGAAAAGTGACAGTTTAGTAGGAGCTGTTCCATTCCAAAATACTGTAAAAAGGTAACTGAATTTATGATACAAAACGCTGCAGGGCTGGCTGTCTAAAAAAAAACTGATAATATATCTTATCTTTCATGTACATGCACATACCCAAAATGTATATTACAAAGTCATTTACTTCAGTATAACAAAATGTATTTAGCTCATATGCATAACATACAGAAATTAAGTGATGATTATAATTATTGTTAAATACATTGCATAATAAAATGATCATATAATATAAATTTATACATGTAGATCAAAAAAGACAGTGTGTGTTTATACAAAGAATCAATTTAGCTCTCAGGGTCCCAAGTTATTTAGGACTCCAGGTTTAGAAGCTAAAATACATTTAACAACGAAGCCCCTGTTGCTTTACCTCAAGGCCCTTAAGAACAGAAATAAGCATCTATTTCCAGGCTCTAACAAAGAAAAGTTTTTGAATTCACACAAGGGTTCCAGAGACACCCCTCTCCTCTCTTCCTTGGGACCCTAAGCACTAAATGTTTTAAATTAGAATATTTTATCTTTAGAACCAAATTGAGAGAGTTTGTTAGTCTTAGCTTGCACAGCAGATAGTGAAAATTATGGGAGGGAAGAGTGAGGAAAATTTTGTTAGGAATAAGCACAATCGTAAGGAAATTGGTGAGGACAAGTTTCATACACAACTACAAGGAAATTGTGTTCTGCTTTCAAATTATTTCCGTGGCAAAAGTCACTCAGGGCTCTGGATCTTCAAAAAGTGAAGATCAAACTTGTTATACATTATCGTGAATAAAAAACGTGGGTGTATTTGTGAAACTCTTGTACAATTATGTGAGGTTTAGCTTGCTGTTCTTCTACTGCAGGAAGTGTGAAATAAGGCCTTAGTACATTTGCCTTGGGATATCAAAGGGGAGGGGGTTTCTATTGATGTTGCCAGCACTCTGGGTTCCGTAGTGCAGGCCTCCCAGGGTTTTTTGGGGGGAACAAGGGAATAGATATAATTTTAAGCTGTTTGCCAGTTGGCAGTTCCATATGGTAAAAAACTGTGGCCAAGGGCAGCATTTTCAAGTTTGAGGTCACAGTTTTTCAATGTACAGACTGACCCCAAGCTGGTAAATAACTTATTTATTTTTTCCTCTCTCTTTCAAATCACTTTTATAATTGTTGACCTTTTCCACGCACACACACATCACGTGCTCATTACCGTGGTCAGAGATAGAAAAACTCAATTGCGGGATTTGTTACCGTGCCCTCTTGGAAAAAATAAAACCATTTATTTCAAGGGAACAAGGGAATGTTAATGGGGAACAAGAAGGAAAACAATTAAGAAAATTTTTTTTAGAGATCAAGGAAAGTGGGTCATCCCCCTCGGAGGTCTTCTGTAGTATGAAGCAACTTAGTTCACTGTGGGTCACCCCATAGCATTTTGACTGAGATGTATTTCACAGACGACTAAGACACATGTTTCAATGGTAATGTTTATTAAAAACAATCTTTCCATACAAAATATACTCTAACCAAGCTAAAATGTTATATTCCCTACGAAACCACAGCAGGCATTACACACATGGAATGTTAATTATCTTACAATGATAAATGGTGTGGCATGCGTCACCTACGTGACATTAATATGAATATGTAATATATGAAACTAAATAATGACAAATCTGGCAGTCAACAGACCAATTTTGATATATTAAAATTCAGCCTAAAACAATAGACCTCAGTACGAGGCTCCTAGGAATAACTACAGAGTTTGTGGGGTTTATTCGCCAGAGCCTCGTGCTGAGGTCCATTGTGTCAGGCTGAATTTTGGTCTATTGTCACACACGCCTTGGATTGAAAAGTCACGTTTACAGCCGTTAAACGTGTTGTCACGCAATGCAACTTGTGCCGTGACAAACCAAGCCACCTTCACAAGGGTTCCTTGCTTAGCGATTTCAAAACACCAGCAGCTGCATGTATGGTAGTCGAACAAAGAATCTATGAACTTATGTCTGGTCATGAGTTTAGCACAGTTCTCTTGGCCTTGAGTGAAAATTTTGCGCATCTTTTGAGAACAACAGGATTAATTTTCAAACACGATTCGACACATTTTTTTGGACTTTTAAAGGGTTGTGTCACGGATTTAAAGTCGTTTTGAGGTTTGTAAAATAGGCTTGAAAAGGACGCTTACCTCAAAATAATAGGTGAACAAAAAACTTGAAAAAAAAGGGGGAAAAAAAGAACGATCAAGGTAACAGCGATTCCGAAAAGGTGCAAGGATTGTTGAAAATGTGAACGAGTAACGAAAGACGAACGTAGAAAAATCTAAATTTGTCAAAATTAGTCATCCGTGACAAAGCCCCTCAAAGCATGAAGACACAATCAATCAGGAGACGACCATGTGTCAAATCAGACGTGTTGTTCATGACCTCAATATGACTGCCAATGAAAGCATACCGAAACCAACAAATAGCAAATAAAGTAAATAACTAACTCTTATAGTTCATCTATAATGTGAAACATTGGGCAAAAAACGTCACACAGCAAACATAGGGAGAAAAAAAATCAAGTTTCCCTCTCAGCTGCCTTTAAGACAGTTCCTACTTTGCCCTAATTGCTAACTTTGAAAATGGTGCCGAAAAGACTGAAAGTTTTATATTTACATTGTCGTACCAAAAGCGCTTTCCGCGACACATAACCTTTGCATATGTAACGAGGCAAAAAATAGTGAACTCTTTGGTCGAAATGGATTGATTATTAGTGATAATTAGACAACGCTTCCAGAGGGCGCTGTATTTTACTGGGTTATAGTGAAGTCTAAATGCTTCCTCTTGACCAATCATCAGCTATTTATAAACATTTTTCATCGTTCTTTTCTCACTTTTTTTCTTAATCAATTTTAAAAAATGAAACTTTCCAGTCAAAAAGGTTCTCTTGAATCAAAAGACCCGATGACTGAGTAATCACTTTCATTTTACAAAAGTAATCAGTATTGTGTGACTTCATCTCAAACAAATTTCAAATTTCGCTTGAAATACACACAGCAGTCAAATTCAAAAAATTACTTCCGGCACAAGCGCCTAAGTTAACGTGTTCGTTTGCTTGAAAGTTCAGAATTTCTTAAACGTTGAGATAATTAGCGGCAGTTTTGGCGGGAACCGCACGAACGCCTGGCATTTGACCACTGCGTGGTTACCTCAAGCTTGATCTATGTTGCTAAGCAACTCTGTAACAAACACATCGCGGGCTCGGCCACTTCTCAGAGAAAGGAAATACTTATTTCCAGTAAATCCCGGATGTTTGAGAGGACTTCACAAATCCGTAAATGTTTGAAAATCACAAAGTCGTATGATAGCTAAACTACATGTAAAAAAAAAAAACACACACATAACAGTCACCGACCAATATGTCAGCCGTCTTTCTTCATGAAGCTGAAGTTACACTCTTTCATGGTATCAGGAGCAAACTTGTAGATCAGCCGCTGGCCAGGGACCCGCTCTAGGATCTTCCTCTCATAGTAGTACCGCAAAGCACGACTCATCTTCTCGTAATTCATGTTGCGCCGATTCTTCCGCTGACCCCAAAGCTTAGCCACCGCGCCCGAGTTGACGAGTCGGAAAATCCCTTCCTCACGCTCTATCCACGTGATGTATCGCGGACACGTTTCCTTGTTCTCCAGGAGTTCTTTGAGAAATTCCCACAGATGTAAAGATCTTGTTTCTGAAAAGATAGAGGAAATATTTAAGAACTGAAAAATGGCGTCTGCGTGTTTACATTAATAGTAAATACGGATGACCCAATGTTCGCGGTAACTCCAAAGCATATTTATGTTTTGACTGTTTTGAATAAGAAAGAAACACAATATTTGAATCACTTACGCTTTCTTCGGCCAACGCGGGGTTTTGCACTGGGTGAACTGGAATTAGAACTTTTAGAGGACGATTCGCTGCGATTATGGTTACCTGCAAACAACAAAAGAGTGGAAATGAATCCAACAGTCCAACAGGTAATGTAAAGAAATTAAATATATTCGAGTTTTGCATTGCACACGAAAAAGAGTCAACAGCTCGTGTAGCCCGCTATATCTGTCCGTGTCGCCCCTACCTAGTTTTCAGCAAGTAAGATGCCTTGAGTGAAGGCTTTGCCTGTGCTGCACAAAAATCAATCACAATAGGTACATTGACTCACCATCTTTCGCCTCCTCGGTGCCAGAATCCGTTGAACTCGAGCTGTTTCTCCTGCGGGCAACAGGCGAGTCGCATCCCCTCTGCGAGGGCGAGCCGCTCCCGTACGGAGAAGCCGGCGGAGAGGGTGATACCCGCTCTTCTACATAATCCAGCTCACTGTCCGCACACGATTTGGGGGAAAGACTCGCCGGGAAAGGCACATGGTGTTCGGCTGGTGACGGCCTCATAGGCGGTGGGGCCCCGTTGGGCGGCATCTTACTGAGCGGTGCAAACGAGCCCTCCAGTTTTGGTTTCTTCGCGTCGGGAGGTGAAGCCCCGTTGTTAAGAAGACTACCAGCGGAGAATGGCTCATCATAAAGCCCATCTCGGGTTCTCACGCGCTCCTCGGCTGAGGCCTTCTTAGGCTGTGAAGCCGCATCAAACAGCGCGTCAGTTTTCGCGAAGAAACTCGCCGCCAACGACAGCGTCTGCAATGGCGTCCTTGGGAAGTTATCCAACGGACTGGTCGGGGAGGGAATCAGTGGGGGCACCGGGGGGAGATCACGATTCCTGTGAAGTTCCGGCATGTTGCGCTGAGGCTGGCGTTGGTGGGTGTATCCGTTGATTGGTGGAACACACGGCGGGAAGTTCCCGTTTGGCGGCCACAGGCGAGAAGCGCAGAAGCCATTAGAAGCAGTGTTGGTTTGAGCAGGGTATCCGGCTACGGGGTAACTCAGTGGCAGATCTAAAGGGTTAAATGAAAGGCATTCTTTAACACCACAAGCGGCATAAAATTATAATTAGTCATTATTCAGCGAGAAAGCAATCTACAAAGTATGTATGTATGTATGAATATAAATGATCAATCATTAAATTGAGCGAGTCAAAGTGTCACGTAGCACATCCTACAGGAAGCAATTTATTACCAATTACCCAAGCCACGCTAGGTGTGAGCAATTTTTCAGACCGAGACGAAGAGAGTGGTAATTATAACAAAAATAACCCTAGAAATGCTGATTAACACTTTTCGAATAACACTTTACCATGGAGTACTTACTTGGTTGGGGCCTGGATACCGGACCAATACCACCTGCCGTGGAGTTCTTGGAGGGTACTGGGGTAAACAAAATATAAAATAGTTTTTAATTTTAAATCTTTTTTTTTTTTCAGAAATTAACTCACAAAGGACGCTTGTTCGGAAAATCTTTTCAAATGCAAATTATGGCAGAAAGCTGGTTTTTTTGACAATCAATAAACACACGCCCAGCGTGAATATTATGGCAAACTGCTTGTTTTTCTTCGAAAGAAAGAGTACAATCACCTACTATAAAAAAAAAAAGGAATACCCCCTCCAAGTTAAATCGTTACTGTGATTCAGAGTTACTACTGCCTTCATTTAGACGATAAAAAAAGCACCAATTCTTTTGCATGGGCATCAAGAAGTCTGCCGAAGGAAATCTATAGACGCTGAATGTAAATATTATTTTTAACAATCATCATATAAGGCTATAATCTGAGTTGATGCTTATTGTTACAGATTCTCATGACTTGTTTGCTTGAGTGGGTGTCGATATTTTAAGGAGAAATTAGTCTTTTAATCACAGATTGGTTTAATTTTTTGTGTGTTATAGCATCGCCTGTTGAAAGGGCGGTTTTTGTAAATATGATACGGTTATGTTCCCCCAGGGGTCGGAAATTTTACAAAGTATCTAAACACGAAAACACTTGGGTTTGCCGGCGTTGTATTCGTTCTAATTTCCCAGCTAATAACTTCCTAGAGGTTTACAACAAATAATTATTACAACGTACCGAAAGAACTGCTCGACGAGGTTATTGTATCGTTGGCACCCTCAATTAGTTCGCTGTCACTTTTCACTGAAAAGAAACACACCGCCATTAAAATTTGCATTTATAGAAGTATTATTAAATAAATTTCACCTGTTTGAAGGATAGGTGGGTGATAAGGGAGTGTTCATGAGTATTTAAGCTTGCCAAGTCCTACATGAAACGTAACTGAGTAAGAAAAAAAAAGGATCAAATTATCGTTTTAAAAAATATGTGGTTTTTAAAATGAACACACTTCAGCCAAAAAAAAACTTTACGTATTAAACCGTTCAATTAGTTAACTTCTCTTGTTATAAGGTAAAAGTTTTCAGCCAAGGTCATACAAAACTGTCTTTTTAACGGAAGAAACGAAATATTTTGCCCTCGGCAAAACGGCAAAAGCTCTAGCGAAAGAATTTTTGCAAATCCAGTTGTTTTACTTCTGCACTAGTGTGTTACAACAATTATAAAGCACACAATATGGTGACATATTCTTTTGAAAACAGTTATTTTTTTCCTGTGATATTAACCACGTCTCAAGAAACGACAAACTTGTCATTAATACTACAGGCATCAATTAACTGGCCCTGTAACAAAAATTAATTATTATTCATTGGTGAAAGTCGTTTGAAACCTGCTCGCCGTTAACAAAGTAAATTGCTTTCGACTTATTTTCTCTGATGATCAGGCGAATAATAATAATAAAACATCCACCCAAGCAAATTTATCCGAAATTTTAAAAAACAGGTAGAATTGAAATTTTTTTTTTTAACTTCCTTGAGACCAAATTGAGCAAATTTAGCTTTTTTTTTTTTTCACATGCATGTTTGCCAAAATGCGCCTTCGTGATGGTATGAAAATTATTATTTACTACGTTTTTAATGAGTTTCCTATTCTGCAAAAATGCAGGTAAAAACAATAGCTGTTTACTCGAAGACTTGGACAGAAAATAAAGCCAAGTGTCTCAGAATATTAAAGTGAAGGAGGTAAACAACAGTCTCTCTAATAAATTCCTTCTACATTGTACAAGACGTTCTGCGATTCATTGAGGTAGCACAGGAAAGATAATTCATTCACTGTTGACATACAAGACGTGCCCATTATTCATAATGCTTCAAGCATCTTTGCAGAGTGGATAGTAGTAAAACAAGTTTTAAAAATTTAAATGAAATTTGTTCCGCCCAACTTGTTATATTAACAAGCAGATGTTTCATCAGCTGGCCCCAAGCTGAAGAAACGTGCCAAATTATGAAGCCAAAATGTTTAAAATTATTTCGGCCATGAGCTAGGTTTTAGCTTCAAGGCATCCACACACTCGGAATATTTGGCATTCATAAACAAGTTTTTTGAAAATGTTTTTTTTTCTTTTTCCTGTCTTTTGTTTGCTAACTTCACCACTTTAGCTCACACAAAATATTAAAACCATTTATCTTCTTCCAGAACCTACCCCCAATTGACCCAAGCTCCCCAAATAATAGTAAAAGACAGGTTTAAACAAAAAGCAAGCCAATGTCTACATAAATACGTGGAATAATTTTAAAACAAAAAAATTACAATTTTTAGATAACTTTCTAGAATACCGTTGAAAACACGCTCTACAATGCAGCAAGTAACTCCTCAGGCCAAATTTACTGTAGTGTAAAATTGCTCCCGATTAAAGCTAAGCTCCTTTGCATTATACATACAACGGTTTAAGAAATTGTTTATAATGTGCCAGGGGGTTTGTTTAGAAACCTTTCGCGCCTTCGTTGTCAACACTAGAAATGGAAAATTCAAGCGAACTTTCCTCACACTTTAAACCACAGTCTTACACAGCGAAGCCTACGAATCTCAGTTACAAGTTTTTTAGGAAATAAACTAGCCATTTATCTCGAGACAGACGTCATTACATGGCTCCATAGTGGTAATATTTATTGAACGGTTAATATCAGGAACGCTACAACAAAATCTCACAGAGCTCTAAATTATAATTTACATGCTTAGGTTTACAAACGACAGGCTTGCAAATCTCTTTTAAAGTTAAAACAGAGCATTTGTAAACTGAAAAGATGTTTTAATATTTTATCAGCAAAATCTACTTTCCTCCAAGTCTTGCATATTCAAAGGTGTACGATATTTAATATATGTGCATCGTAAACCCCAAGCCTGTTTAATATCGTAAGCTAACGTTACATTGTCACAGAGTAAATGTTCACAATATTGATTTGCTCTGGACTCGGAATACGACGGTTTTACCAAAAAAGTGCTGAAATAGCAACTCTCCATTAAGTTGTAGCTGAGAGTACAAATCGAAGCTAAAAGGAAGTGCTGTGTGTTTATGTCTCGGTACGAGAGAGCCCATATGATAATTATGCTTTAATCTGAGAGCAGTATTACTTTAGGCCCGGCGACATTTGACTCGATAAAAAGATATCAACACTAAAACTGTGATTCCTGAATAAATCAGCGATACCTTGGTGAAGAAACTGAGGAAACTCAGAACAAAACCTTATTGACGAGCGCTAATATACAAGTCATTGCGAAATTTATGCAAATCAATAAATGTCAACTCCATTTTGTCCTCGAGACTTATCACTCCCGAATCTTGTTCTAAACCTTTCGACCACGAAACAGCAAAAAACACGAGAACAAAATGTTTCGTCTGAATGCAAAAATGAGATGTATAGCAGTCTCTTCGTTTGTCCAAGACAGGTAACACAGGAATTAAAGCGAACAACGGAGGTAGTTAAAGCTAATACATAAATATAAATTACGTCCACAAGCCAAAGATATCTCTATTGTGGTTTTAACACAAAGAAATTACAAAATACCCTTAGCAAAAACAAGTAATGTCAGTTAACTTCGATCATTCAAGCATAATGAGAACACCTAACCATAGAGCAAACAAAAAGCGAACTGCTTTGCTCCCGGAAGAAACTTCGAGAGAGCTGTTTTTGCTCCCGGAAATATTTAACCTGATGCAACCCGCTACGTGACAAAATAATTTTTCGTCCAAAAGCTACTAACTTACCTCTGACATCTTTTTCTCCCTCAGCATGTGTCTCATCTTCATTAAAAGATTCGTCTGAAAGAGAGAAGGTGTCGTTAGATGGTTCGATGATTCGTTAAACAGCGCTAAATTTCTGCAATAATTGTGCGTGTCTAGCTCATTTCAATGCCAAGTGAATGGAAACCATAGCGCCCCGCAACGCGGAAAACTATTCAGAATGAAACCTGGTTCGTCGCGCTGTTAAATAAACCTTGCTCAAAATTGATCACAATTAACGACACTTCGCCATTTTAAACAGACTAAACGCTTAAAGAGACACATGTAGGCACGTAGAGTCTTAGCGAAGAGTTTGAGAATATCTCGAGACTGATCAATCTTCTGGTATTTAGCATACATGTACACCTCACCGCCCGACATAGAAACCCGAAAAGATGGTCACACAAGAACCTTTGCAATTGTACGATAGACCGTCATCTGGGAAGATTATTAGCCCTTGAGAAACAATAAGAATTCTGTATCATTCAACGATGTGAAAGGATTGACCAGAAATTATAAAAATAGCGATGGACTGCACTTCGTCTTTCCTTCGCCTCCTTCGTGTACGGATATGGCGCGTACTGAAGCGGTGCGGAAACGAACACGGTTGTTAGTTTCATTCATGCAACAGACGGGCGCAGACGAGGCTTTGCAATGCCAATAAAACAAACGAGATTCACAATCAGCTGCAATGAACGCAAGTCTGTCAGATAGAGCTTAAATAAACGGCGTAAACGGCGAGAACTATACAAGATGCAATCGATCAGGAAGCTAGTTTGGCTGCGTAAAATTACACTGCAAATCGACATCTCCGTTTCCAAATTACCATCCGAAATGTAGACTGTAATCTCTAAAACCGGACTATTCGAACAACAAGGCATGAACTACTACATTTCAGCTTTAACACTTTCCCCAAACGAAAGTAATGAACGGCGGCTAACAGTAAATATATCATAAAAGTTCAAATTATTGCAGGGACAGTTCACGCAAGGCATACGAGCTAATACTAACGAAATATTATGATTCAATTCGAGTCGATTACCTTTTCGTCGACGTCTTTTCTTTTTCTCCTTGCTAAATATTCTTAAAGAGCAGTAATAGGGCATTTCCAGCTTTGAACGTTTGGCGGAAAGCTCGCTTATTAGGAACTCAACATGCAAGAGCAAACCACGGACCACAGTCGATAAATATGCTGGGGGATTATTGAGCAAAAAATATCTTTGAGGGAGGGGAGGGAAGGTCATAAACATTTACATTTTACTGAATTTGCTCTCTGATATATTATCATCGGTGAATTGATGCTATTACATAAGAAGATATCTTGAAAGCATAAGTTATAAAACGAAGAACCTTTTAGCACTTTCGGCCTCTATTTACAAATGTTTAAAGCATCAGAACAAAAGCCTCCCGAGCACTATCCCCTCAGTAAGTGAGAGGTCATTGCGATTCGAATTTCACTTGCCTATTTACGTAACCGCGATGGATTATTTGCATTTTTACTAAAGCGAGCAGTATAATTTGTTTCGCCCGAGTAATTTGAATTCAAAAGGCTGGTTTCCCGAGTTTTGAAACGAGTATACGCTGTCGAAATGGCAAATGCGCTGTAAAAGTGTGATCAAACGGTTGTCCGTGATAGCATAGACGGGCAGCATTGACACAAAAACCAACAGACCCGGAAGTGTGTAACAAAGCGTATCTCTACGGTCAGTGTATCGTCAGGCGGAAACAAAGGAATGTTGTTTGTTAAAGCTTAACTTTATTGCGGATCTGTCGCGGCTAAAGTCGCGAATTTCTACCTTCGGAAGACGGCGAAACCCGTTGAAAAACACACTAAGAGTACTAAGCTGCGAAACGCGCTCGAAAACTGAACATATTTTCTTTCGAAGCTTGGAATTTGCGCTCGCCTCGATCATGAGACATTGAACTAGGGTGCGTCTTTCAACCACCCACGCAAGTCTCGACCTGCGAGGTATCACGTGTTATCCACTTGCGCAGTGATCAATATGCGCTACGTGCTAATACCGAGACATAAGGAAATAACTCATGCGGAACCTTATGTTCTGCTCACAGCAAGCTTCAGAGGAAGCTGTCAATAGTATACATTCAATTTCTTTCGTCTTTTATCTTACAGCGAACATTACTAGCAGTTGCTCGTAAGCGGTACTTTGTCTTTAATCGGTAGAAGCTTGGCTTTGGTGAACTTTAGCACTTTATGCACTTGAACAAAGTTTATAATGCTTGCTTCTCCGGACGCAATTAAATTTTTTTTTTCAACCAATGAGACGTTTTTTCTCTTTTCTTTCACGTGTAAAAGGTCACAGAGACACTTCGGAGTAATGGCATCGAAATTGAGCACTAGGAAGCAGAGAAGTTATATCGAGTCACGAATTTTGAATTGCGGAAAGACGGAGCAATTCCTGTGACGGACATTTCAATTATCTTTGCCTTTGTTTCCACGATAGTGACGTTACTTTCGGTTAATGAAAGTCGGGGTCGGTTAATATTTCCCGTTTGACGTCACGAATACGTGCCATTTTTCGCAAATTTTCTGTTAAATATGTAGAGTGTTCACCGGTTATTATATTCTGTTACCAAGCAATTCACAGCGTTTTGAGGGTTATGTTTGAGAGGTAAGTTAAAATTCTGATAATTCACTCGTCCATTTTGCAATCAATTACTATCGATAGTGGTATTAGCAGTATGGCAAGTCGAGCGCGGAAAACACAACTTAATCACAGCTTAATCTGTCACAAGTCGACATTAATAATTTCCAGTTTTGCTGAATCACTGTCTAGGACTGTGCAGCATAGTAGTCGCCAAAATTTAGGCACCAATACAAGACAGATTATATAAACAGCTCCCAACGGGGCTTTTTGGTGTTAATTACGAAAACTGAATTACCATGATTAAAATTAAAATTGTTCTTCGAGGAGTAACCCTTCTGAAAAGAGAGACCCGTGTGGACGGAAACTCGTGCTTCTTACGGAAATTTTTCAAATTTTAGCGCTAATTTTTCTCGAGTTCGAAAGCTACTTTTACGCGATAAAAGATACACTGATGAAATGCACCTATGAAAGTTCTATTACGCACACAGCTTTGCTTACGTAATAGACAAGTTTCGGTCGCAGTTTTTGGTAGGGGCATGGCCATCTAAGGTAATTATGGACGATTTTACAAGCTAGGTAATGACAGTTGCATGCTATAACAGATATTTTTACTCACCATTTTCTGAATCATCAAGAAGCTTTGCCAAGTCTGAAAAGGAAGAAAAAAGTGGATTTTTAGAAAGAACCTTTACGACAAGAACTCCTAAACAGGTCAATTCAAAACAGACAGGAAAATCGAAAATAAAAGCATAACTGACGACATATGCAGTACTAAATGAAATAGAAAAGAAATTGACGCAAAAGATTGCAAAAGATCGAAAACGGAAAAGCATGCACAACTGAGATTTGAAACGATTTTATCTGCTTCTTTTTGGCAGCCAAGAATCTCAGCGTTCTCACCTTGTAAATCAAGATCTTCAAGCTCGTTATTAAGTAAACCTTTAAAGAGCAAAAGACACCATGAGTTATAAACAAATAATTTCTCCTGCGTTGTTACGCAGACAAATAATAAAAATTAAAAAAGTCATCATCTAGAACAGAATTCTTGTACTGGTTGTCCGTTAGGAGAATTTATCTTTTATTCTCATAACTCAGTGCTACACATGAAGTACCAACGGATAAAGACAGAATACAATACCTTGCTCAGCAAGATAGTTAACGATCTCGTCACTTAACGGATCATAAAATCCTGTAAAAGAGAGGAAAAAACAATTTAATAATAGTCCGTGTTGGCTTCGCTCAGTCTAGATCTGGCAAACCTTTTTCTGCGACATGTAGCAAAACAGGTTCATGACAAAGCAAACTTACCTTCATAGAAGGTACTGTTATCTGGAAAAGAAAACCAAATCAATTAACATTAAAAAAGTTTTCGGAAGCGTGAAGGGCGACGAATCTTTTTTAAATTGTCCCACCATTTTACTGTGGAATTAAGGGGTGTCTGTCGTTTTCCGTTCTTTCTTTGCTTCTTTCCCTCTTTCTGTGTCTTTCTTCCTTACATTCTTGTTTCTTTCTCTCTTTCCTTTCTTTTCCTCTTTTTAGTCTTTTTCAATTCCTCCCTTCTTCTTTCTTTCTTGCTTTCATTAATTACTTTCTGTTACTTTTTCTTTTTCTTGCTTCATTCCAATGCACTCATACACTGACCACGTATTACTGATTTAGTAATGTTTAACTGAGAAAAAGCTGAATATCGTAGTCTACAGAGACTGAGAGACATATTTTTTCCTATTTATTTATCTAAATGCTTATTTATTTATTTGTCTTATATAACATATTTGTTGTAGCCTGCTCCACAATACTTACATTCCCACTGGGGAATATCCAATTGTAACTGAGTGAAGGCATCGTACAGAAGACCTCCATGTTCTGAACGGTTTTGTAACTCTTCTATTGGAGAGAAGTAAAGCTCTAGACCAGTAAGGTCTAGTTTCCCCAGGTCATACTCTCCCGGGATATTGTAATGCTTCCAGGCCCACCTCAGCCAGCTCTGTACTTGAGCCTTTGTCCAGGTAGAAGGTGAGCAACGCATCCAATCTGCGCCTGAGCTGGATAGACCTATATGGGAAACACACAAGAGGAAAAGAGGAAATGAGTGAATGGGCGAGTGAGAGAAGGGGTGAATGGTTGAATTAATGAATCTGAGTGAAGCGCTGAGTGACTGAAAAAGTGAATGAGTAAATGAACGAATTGGTGATTGATCGAGGGAATGGTTGAAGGGCCGATGGAAAAAATGAATGAGTGAATGAACAAATTGGCCATCGAGGGAGTGTTTGAAGGGCCAAAGGAATAAATGAATGAGTGAATGAAAGAACTGGTGATTGAACGGATGGTTGAAGGGCCGAAGGAATAAATGAATGAGTGAATGAATAAATGAACTGGATATGGTGTGAATGAGAGAATCAGTGGATGGTTGAATCAATGGATAGGTGAATTATTGAATGGGTGCATGAGTGAAGCTGAGTGATTGGGTTAATGGATGAATGAAATAACTAGTGAATACAGTGGGTGAATGGGTGAATGAGGGAATGGAGGAATGGAGGAAGAAAGGGGGAGGGTGGATAAGGGAGAAAGGGGGGAGGGATGAGAGTGAAAACTGAATAGGTGAATAGGTGAATAGGTGAATAGGTGAATAGGTGAATTGGTGAATTGGTGAATGGACAATCAACAGGTATATGAGCAAATGTGTAAATGGGGCTGAGTCTAATGATTGAGGTCACTAGAGGGGAATGAGTGAATGACTCATCACTTGAGTGAGTATTTATAGACAAGTTGCTTCCACTTGCAAGAACCAAGTGAAGAAATATGGTTCAAAGAATCAGCCCATATGTCATTTAGAAGAGTCACTGATAAATCATATTCAGCTCGGAGAATGAGACAGACAAAAGATTTACCATGCTGCAAAACCGCTTATTAGGAGATAAATAACGACATTTAAAGAGCCTTAACTCTCATGTAGGAGTCGAGGAAAATGGTTCACCTCATTGCCTTTCTATATTCATAGTAGAAGAAGAAAGAAAGACCAACTACAATCAAGAGCCTAATATACGAGCAACAACTCTGACAGTTTTCCCGAACACAGAATCAACAGAAGCTGTGGTCCTTTTCAAAACAAACGAGGCAAAAACGTCAACGTTTCGTCCAAGCTTTGAACAGTTTTCTTGGCTGAATTTTGATTATCACTCGTCCATTAAAGAAGACAAAAGCAGAACATTCATCGCATGAAGGCGATCGTGTTGTCTGCACACGGAGAGATACATGCTGAATTTTGCAAAACCGTTCAGTTCTACGCAATACGACTGAAATGGTTCTCTTGCGATGAAAGGGAGAGCAAATAAAATATCCAGTTTAGTAAATCTGTTAAGAGCTGTAAGCATTTTCGTGCATACGAAAAACTGGACTCTTTCTGAAAAAAGCTCTTTGCAAAGAAAAAGGTTGAAAACGGAATATTCAATAATCCTGGTGTAATTAAGAAGCTCTTGTTTATATATTCCGCAACAGCAAAACTATATACGAATTAATTGAAATCCATTTGCCCAATATATGGAACTGAACTGTAAAGGCGGGCAACTTTCGTTACACTTGGTTAACGCCGGTTTGTAGACGAATTATCAGAACATTTTACGGGCAAATTGAGAACAACGCTCCAAACGAAATCGACTCACTTTACATCAAACATTTCATGACTGGTTAAGGCTACCTTGAGGCTAAATGGGCTTGACGAGTTATCTTGATCTATCTTGTATGTTTCAGAAAAGCACTCAAATCGAGCATGTCGTGATAGTTCGAAGACTTGTAGATATGCAAGAAAATCCTTACTCACGTAAGGAAACGAAAGCTTACCTTGATTTTAGTGTGCTCAGGAACAAACCATTGGTTCCGATTTCGTATAGAACCTTGATGAAACGACTGTCCATAGCTTTCTAGAGCACAGATCGATTCGACCGGAAGTTTTAAGCAGCTAGAAACCCAAAACAAGAGAAAACGGGAAGAAAACGCAAAAATCTGAGTCACCGTAAAACCAGAAAACATCTTTGAGCTTGGCAAGTATTATTTGAAACTTTCCGTGGATTTGCGGCTATGTAAAGTCATACTTTAACCGGATGTTTCCCGCTTTTCTGAGGAGTTGCAGAACCAAACTTCTTACCGCTGTAAACAGGAAGAACATTCCAAAGACGCTTTGAACCGCCAACAATAGATTTGAATTATGGGTAACATTCGACCAGCCAATCAAAATGCTGCAAATGAAGAGCGATAGCAACTGAAGTATTTGGTGGAGCCATGTTTTAATGGCTGTATTTCTTGTTAAGACGAACGGGCCTTGCATTTGCACCACAACAAACCGTCCTCCAAACAATGCGCTCGTGAGGTTTGAATCCAAATAACAACTAACAGTCGCCTTTTTATACGAAAAGAACGGATGTTACGTGGAGAAGCTAAGAGACAAAATTGCATCGAAATTAACACATTCGTATGCCTTAGACATCTGTAATGGATCGAATGTGATCGAAGAGAAGAGCAAAAGTTTACTACACAAAAGGCGCACATTTCCAGCAAGATCTTTCATGAACATCAAAGAAAAGAGTACGATCGTATTTTGGTAGTATAGTGACTTTCGAAACAAGAATGTAGACCACAAAACGTTCATAATTCACACGAATTCTGTTGATTTAAAAGATCAATTCTTGAACAACAGTGGTGCTCATTTGCCTTTAGTCTTTTTTTTTTTAACTAGGGCCAGATACACAAACTAAGCAAGTCAGTTCCTGATCGAAAATCCGAAACTAAAATTTAATACTACATCAATCGACAAACCGTTTTGCAGTGTAAAATGAACTAAAACGGTTTCTGTTGACTTAAACCATTTTTATCTCAAGCAACTGATCATTGCACCAGAACTCGTTGTTCTTAATCATCCAAATGTACCTTAGTGATTAGGGACAATTGTCAGAGTAAACATACCGTTTGAAATACATTAGAGTTGTCCATCGGTGGCCCTTGAATTTAGGCCTTGTGCGAATTAATGCCAGAGGTGTTCGTGTATATGAAACTTCATTTCCATGCTACACAGAAGGTTAACAGGATGTGTGGTATGGAAGCTAGTGTGAAGAAATGCTTATGCAAACTAGAGATTCAAAGCTGGCTAACCTTCAGCTGTAGGGCCAAGAGACTCCAGCACATTTGGAGATGAGATGCCGTCTAAGTTTAAAAGAGTACTACCAGCTGGGGAAGAGGGAAGTTCTTCGTCCATACCCAGATACTTGGGGGAGCTCACCGTACTCCAGTGAGTATCATCTGATTGATAGCCAGAAGTCAGACTGGAGCAACTCTTCCAAGAGCTTAAACTGCCGAGGCTGTCGCTTCTTTGTTTGGTCAGATCCTCCGGCGATACGACTGGGCAGTCCAAACTCATCATCTGAATGTCTCCACTTAGGGTGCTCTCATTAAGATCTGGAACTACTTGAGTGTTGTCCACGGATCGAGGGCCTCCACCACCGTTGGGAAACATCAGCGCATCGCTCAGAGAGTTATCCCAGCCTGGAACCTCGTCGCAGTTCATTTTAGCTGCTTCAGTCAACTCAAATTCTGAAAAAGTCTAAAAAGAAGACCGACAAGGTGACTTCATTATACAACAAAACAATAACAAGTTTGTTTCGAAAACTGAGTAGCCTCTAGCTACACGTCAAAAGAGTAACAATAAAACAGTGAATAAGAACAAGTTAGTTACTCATCGTTTTATATAGCGTATAAAAGTCTGGGACAAATAGCTGTTCCACGCTCAGTATTCACTCTAAGTAGGCATGAAACATGCTTGTATATTCTGAATTTTAAAAATGCAGGTTTAGATTATGTGTGAGTACACTTAAGTTGTCGTGATAGAAATTAGCCCAATTGCACTGAATTTGGTTAAAATTTTGAAATATTCGAAAACTTCAAAGAGTGCAAATTTGAAGTAAGTCAGCTCAGCTTTATAGTTATATTTTCTCCTTCTTTTATGTACCCTCAGCCCCTTCATTCTACTACTTTTAATTTGTGGATTGTTGTTGTGCCTTTCTACTAAATGTATACATGTACACCCTTACAACTCTTTGTATACATAGTAGGAACGTCTATCTTGTTCTTCAGTGAAATTAATGTTCCTCAGTGAAATTAATGTTCCTATTCTATAATTTTTTTATGATTTAACGTCAAACGTGAACAGTAAAGGTAAGGTAAGGTAATGCATTTATTTATACACGATAATAACAGTAACGCTGATGTGGCTGTGTCTAAAAACTAAAAAGACTATCTAAAAGGTATTTACAAAGAAGAGAACTGTTGATCAGAAGTAATACGATAAAATATATATAAAATAAACTACAATACAAAACAAAAGAGATTTAAAAGCTAGGTTCTATCTAAAAACTGTAAATTTCACGTGGCATGTTCTAATAAGTTCTCTGCAAATTTTGAACTTTTGAAATGTTTCCTATTTTCGTATTTTTGTATGATTACCTTAAAATTCATTTTGTTGCTATGATAATAGTGTTTTTAAATAATTTGGACTGACGTTTTGTTTTCAATTATTTTTCTTAGAAAGGAGAGTGACGTGAGCTTGATGCAAAAACACAAGAGTAAAAATTATAAAATACTAGTGATCTTTGCTAATATAGGTGTTCTTAGCCTAAATCATATAAAATAGTTTCCTATAATGAATGTCTTTGTAATTATTAGCCCAGAGTTTAATTTTTATTGTTCATGAACAGGATTCCTTAGTTTTTATATAGTTTTAATATTATAAAGTAGAATTTTATTTTTGTCTCCAATTAGCAGAGATGCTAAATAATCTTGGCACTGTAGTTGATGTATGCATGTATGTATCAGGTGAAAACAAAAAAAAAGTGAACGAAGTAATATGCTGATCATTGTCTTTGTTGCTTTCCAGATAATCATTCTTTGGATACAAATATTGACGAGAATCCAAATTAACTGCATGGTAGTCATTATGGAGATCGATTGTTAACCCTTTTCTCGACCCCAAAGGCATGGATAAACTCCATTATCAAAGTGCTGGGATCTCGAAAGTGCCTCCATGTTATCTCAGTTAACTGGGCTTAAAAGTTGCTCCAACTTTTATTGCGTTATTTGAAATGCTTCTCTTACATTGTAAAGATTATTTCTCTTTCAGCTTGGTTAAGATGCCTCGTAGAGTTTTTGCAAAACAACTGCTGATTCAAAACGCAGCAAAGTTACCTTGCGCGTCGAAAGAACTTAATTATTACCACTGATAAATTTTAACAGTGTCCACAACGGAAAATGTCCTCTGTTTGGAACGTACATTTTTCGTCATGATGTCCACAAAAGGATAACAAGGTCACGTACGTTTTTTACAGAGGGCATCATAAAGCAGCACGCCATAGCTAATTTGACTGAATTTGCGGCAAAATAGGAGCTATTTTTATCACAACAACTTCCAGTCGACGTCAGAAAACCACTGAATGAGTTTGTTTAATTACAGGGGTTCGGTCCCTGGACGTGCTTGCGATGTTTCGCTATTTTTATAACATTCCAAGTAGTTTTTGATCTCAGAGCGTCACGATTTCATTTTGTTGTTTAAGGTGCGAGAAAATGTGACGGCTGTGTCAATATTTGCAACAGCATTCAAATCCTCAGTATTTGCAGTTTCTTGTTTATAGCGAACGTTGCCATAGCCTCAAAATTAGAATACAGCCGGCTGTGTCGAAACGGCGAATATAATATAATGAATAGTCTAGCTTCGTCTGAGATAAACAAGTAACGTAGACATTGAAATAGGCTCAGTTTAGCTCTCTGTGTCAGTTTGCCTCACTCGACAGTTAAAAGTATAAGATTCTATACATTGTGTCGGTTTTCGGTATTTTTTAACGACTGTAACTTTAACATTAAACGCCATCAGTTGAAACACGCACTTCATAGTTTGAATTTTTCTTCGTCGAACTATTATTGAAGAACACTTTCTAGGTGTTCTTATAAGAGGTTTCATTGAAAGCCACGACGTGCAAGTTGAAGCTGAGAAAATCTTTTCTACGTAAGGGACCTACCTCCATTTGGGTTCAAAGCTGCAGAGCCAAATTATTGAAGGCGCCAGCGAACTGTTGAATAGCGAAACCTCACTCTTTAAAAGCTTTAGTCGTCTTGAACACAATGCCGATTAAAAAATGAAATTATTTCCAACACCTGCTACAGTGTTGAAGCTGTATCGTTTCTTCAGAGTTATGAAATATGGGCAGTTTCACTTCAGAAGTCGCAGAAAAGTTTCCAGTGTTGTTAGCGGATTATTTCTCTCAGTCTGGATGCGATCTTGGCACGATAGAGAAAGCTTTTAAAATCAAATATCAAACTGAATCTGCCGATTGAGATGCGGGTGCAAAATGCTCAAATTCTGTAGTCTTGAAAAGATCTTCACAAATGGCGACACGCAGTTGTAAATTAATGAACCACCAAAATACGCCACAGTCAGTTAGAAGAGCAGACGGCATTTGCAAATTCAATGCCTATAAATAAAAACAATGTTTTCTGCATTTTATTAACAGACTCAGTCCATCTTTGTTCTCATGTCTGATATATCATGTATGGAACAATGGCTTTATGTCACGCGACTAGTGTTGCGTGACGTTAGAAATCAACTGGACCTGAATTTTAACTGGCTCTTATCTGGTTTACTGACTGTACTTTAACCTAATAAAGTGCAAAGCTCAATTCGAGCGACAGGCAAGGGATTACCAAGATGAATTCATTCTTCAGAGAGACGAAACCGTCAGCTAAAGTTAAAAATACTCCTCTAGTCCAAAAATGACAATGCGGCAATATATTCAACAAGGTATGACGTAATTGTGAATTTCAATAAGTATTTACAAAAACATACGTTCTACCGCAGGCCGCGACATAACAATTTACTATCAGCGATTGATCGATGCAAACGTGATCTGCATTTCAATTTTCGTTTTTCTCTGTTTGACCTGAAGCTAAACAACTTCTTATAGCAACAGATCGTCTAACACATGTTCTCATTTCGCTTTCGCAGTCGAAGAAGTGAGACAAATTATTACGCTTTGTGCGATTCAGGTGAAACAACCGTAACTTGCATGCACTGAAGGTCTAAGGCCCCTAGGTCTCCGTGATACTGCGTATTTTGGGATCGTATCATTGTCTTTCATATACTTACGTCTAGACAACTGAGATCCATGACTTCGGAGCTCGCTTTCCAAACAAGCACGACACCTGAAAATACAGCCATTGTGTTACGCGCGATGGCGAAAACACAGTGCTTTTGAAGTTCGACTTGATGTGCATAGGCAAGTTTCGTGCACAATCTAGCGTGGGTGTTTCGCCGAGAAGTTGTCAAAATATACTCGAATGCTTGTCAAATCCAACACACACCGAAAATTCACCTCAGATCTCCAACCAGAACTACAAGTTTGTGAACATCGAAAAAATACTGTTACCTTATAAGAGAGTCCAACCAATGTCTCGTGCACTGCAACTCTTGTAACGCTTTCAAGAGGGCTCGGTAATGCAAATGTTTTTATGTCTAACCAATTGGTTTATCATCGCAAACTGAGCCGTTTCAAGTCGGCTACGTCGTTTTAGCGCGTTTAAGATGCGGCTATAAAAAGGGCTTTTCCCTGCATCTTTTTCATTGGAAGATAAGAAAACTTGTGCGCCTTTTCGAAATGTGATTGGCTGAAAGCGCTTGCATCCGGAATGGACCTGAATATGTGAGAGGGCGGGAGCTCGCAAGTTTGATTGACAGTAACATCCGGTGTGACCCTCTCACCCCGTAAAAGCAAGACAGGTAGTCGAAAACAATACTTGCAGACCTAAGATTTCTTCTATATGTTATAACATAACATTATACTTAAAAATATCAGGAATGGAAAAACCGTGATCGAATTGAGGCCGATTATCATTTCATAAGTCACCGGAAAGAGTAAAAATATTTTCCGTCAAACAAACCCACTAAATGTTAATTTTATTTAAATATTCCATCGTTCGCTCAATGTCTGTGTCTCCGTGTTTTGACTGCGCCGTCCATCCAGAAATAAACACAATTACAAATCGTCGAGGCATGCAAAGGTAATGATGTTTTGGTCACGTAACCTCTCCATGTTGCTAGGTTTCGATCAACAGACCGTCTACCATAAACAGTGTGTAATTTCGTTTTGAAAATTCAAAGGGCAAAATATCAAGAAAACTAAATTAAAAATTGCGCACTTTTCTACCTAGATAAAAGCGACAACTTAAAATCAGTATTAAAACTAGACATACATGTTTGAATAAGCCGGGTTCGTGTCACGCAACCGGAGTATTTCCCAAAGGGAATTTAATTTTGCCCAACGACATAATGCTTTATACAAGAGCAGAGATGATCTGTTACGTTTATGATTTTACCACCAATATTGAAATGAAAAAATATTGTGAGAAATCATAAATTAAAAATGCTAAGTCGTGTTATCTCAAACATGTATCATACTTTCTATCCGTATATTTTTGAAGTGGATGTCTCTAAATTCAATCAATTTTTTTCCGACAACAAATATTATTAGTGAGGCGCGACGATCATGTTTACGAATGCTTAGAGCATCCTGTTTTCGCCGTCTCGAGGCACGTACGGCAGGCACCTGCTCCAACCGGGCGCAAACCGCACAATAGAGCAACCCCACCAGACCGGCCGCGAGACAAAAATACGATCGTCGCTGAGTTTCCGTACGTGCCGGGATTACATAATCATCTTAGTCACAGTCTTCATTCTGGAACAACGAAGACATCCTGTGAGCGGCTGCCTCGCTGAAGCCATGGACCATTAAATTTTTAAAGAAAAGTTTGCAAGCCAATTTTTTTTGTGAAATTTTTCTCGACTGTGTAAAATAAATAATTTGCCAAGTATAATTTGTCAGCTCTGTGGATTTTTTGTCGAGTAACTGTTTGATTCGAAACTTTCTGATATATCTCAATAGTTAACAGAACAAACAGGGAACAAGTTTCGAATTTATTTTAGCTTATTTTAAGGCCATACAGAAACTTTCCCTTAAAAAATATCAACAACCTCTTTATTTTCTCTTACTGCGAAGTGATTTTATGTCCAATTTTACGTATTTTTTGCGTTTACAGGAGCGTTACTTAAATGCATAGCCGTAATTTATCAAGGAGCTCATTACGTAATAGCGAACTTAAGGCAAGACCCATATTAAATTTCAGGACCCATAGGTTCTATAAAGTAGGGGTTGCTATGAACACAGTCGTTCAAAAAATGCCCACATGGATTAAAACGGAGAAACAAACCAATTTCAATTTCTTCACTTGATTTTCTCCAAACTCACTTTAGAATTTTGGTGCAATTACGGTGTTTGTGAGACTTACAGAATTTACAGCCATGACGCGCGGTTTTTACAGAGGACCTTATATCCTCAGCCGCTTGAAGTTTAGTATATTTGTTGTGTGAAAAAGCATGAAAAGCTTAGCTATAACAACAACGGTTTGAAGTCTAAGTAAACGTTGGCCGGCCACAAGTTCGTGAGTCCTCGTTTTAGTGTAGAAACAGAAACTGTAAGTGTAACCGATTTAACGAACAACAACCGGTTTAACAACGAGGTCCTCGGTATAACGAACGACATTCCTCAACCCGGTGAGAGTAAAATGTATGGCAAAGAACCTCTATACAACGAAACCTCGTTACAGCGAACATATTTTGCCAGTCCCTTGGCTTTTCGTTACATCGAGGTTCCACTGTGGTTCATGTTTGTGAAAAAGAGGGTTTGTGACATCAAAAGAAGTGTTAGTTGGAGGTTTATATAGAATTCCAAAAATGAATTTTTTACTGTTTTATATATTTGGAACGATGGAACCGAAGATAATGAAATTTATGATTCGAAATTTTTTTCAAATAAAGGCAGGATGTTCGACTCAGAAGTCTGTACGTGACTGAAGACAAGGAAGTAATTCCCACTCATCAATGTCTACTTGTTTCTGAATGTATCTGGAATAAAAATAGAAGCATTTCTAGTCACTCGGACATGTTTGCACTGCGTTCCTCACACATCGGGTTAATAATTATATTGCAAATACAATAAATGAACGATATCTGACCTATGACACTGTGCAAGCCATAGGATAAATTTCATATCACGTCTTAAAGACAACTATCGGTAGAGCTATTTTCCTAATTTGGTCTATGATAGGACCTTAGATAATTAGGAAGTGCTTAGTCTTTGCAAAGTCGGCTCTTATTTTGCTTAACGTGGCTTAATTCATTAATACGCTATTGTAATTTGTTTCTTCTAACCCCAGTTCCGAACCAACAAGATAGTTTGCAGTATTAATGAAGAGGGCACAAACAGATTTAGAGTCAATCTTTAAAATAATTAGTTTATTGTGTTTTGCACTAACATGACACCTCTTTATTCTAGAGCAAGAACTAAAAAGTCATAAACTCGTCGAATCAGCCTTAAGGCGGTTGAATGTCACAGACCGAAATTTGTCTTCCCTTGACAATGGAAGTCAATGGAGTTTCGACGAAAAATCACACTCAATAGACTGTAGAAGCATTAAATATTATTATGTAAAGATCTAGCTTTACTATTAGTTGCTTAATAAATCATCCAAGTTTGACTAATGTGACTTAGCAGTGATTAATTTCTTCATGAGTTATTTTAGGAAGTTACCTGACTGGGTAGGTCTCTTCAATGGACGTGATCTGAATTTTGCTTCCTCTCTTTGTCGGTGTCAAAGTTCGGATATCTTACATCAGCTTATGCTTGCAGTCCAAATTTATGTCATTCTTTTTTTAGTATGTGTCGCCCACCTTTATACAAGCATTGTCTTGAATGTATTGGTGACTCAGTTATAACTTTGTTATTTGGAATAACCCGGAAACTGTTCAGCATTCTCTGAGCATTCTTGCACAGCGAAATCACAGCCCCATTATAAAGTACCTAAGCATGGTATGTGGTATTTTTTTAATACGTAAATTAATTCAGTTTATTTTTTTTTAAAAATACTATCCCTCTCCTAAAGAACCTTTGTCATAGCACTATTTAGACAACCAGGTTATTGGAGACCGCAGTCTGGAAGCGGTACTGTAATCTTTGGGTGATTTCTCAGCTATGATGTTAAGACCTAGCACGCTTCTCAGTTATTAGTAACTGAATTTTGAAGACCTCAGATCTCAGGTATCAAATAAAAAACTTATTATTTCTCAGATGACAGTTAAAATATTTTAGTTAATTTCTCATGAATCAGCAAATTTTGAAGATCTCACATGTCAGTTCTCGTTTAAGAAACACATGATTTCTCAGCTGACAGAAGAAAAAAAAAACAGTAGCTCTCAGTCAATTCCCTCTCATTTTGACCTTTACTGAGTCAGCATCACTTAACATGCATTTTAGCTGCCAATATTTTCTGATATATAATGAAAGAAACTTAGCTTCTTTATATTAGATTATATCTTTCATAGACCACTTTTCGAAATTCCAAAGTTACTTAACAATTTCGGACTCTTAACCAAAACAAAATTCAGTGTACATGAGGTATCTTATAAAACTCATAAATAACCCGTTGTAGTTTTGTAATTGTAGGTTTTAACTTGATATCTTCTTGAAAGCATTGTGAAATTTTATTCGTTGTAGTGGAATTGCACATTTCGTTGTTTTTTTCTTGTGATATTGACAAGAGCAAATCAGTTCTGTCTGCCAGATTTATAATTACAGAGGAAACAAGGCTTTTTTTTAGCGAGGGCACTTATGTATCTTCCCTCTATTCTAAATAACTAATTATCTTATTTTAAGTGTAATCTTCTAACTCGCAGTACTTCTATGGCCAAAATGGTAGTTTTAAGTGTAACAAGTTTTATTTTTCTTTGAAATAATTTTAATCTGAGAGGCGTATTTGGAAGTTCACAAACATGGACCATTTAATAAGTATAGTCTTTAGAAGAGGGTTTTAGAGGATCTGAAGACTTAACTGAGAATTAAGATATTACTAATAATCAAAATTCGAAAAATACGAAACAGGATAACGGAACCGACATGAAACAAAAAATCGATCAGGCCGTAAATAGCAAAGCCTGTACGTTTCTGGGTAAGTTAGTGTTGATCCTTTTCACCGTCACGCAACGAAAAAATAAATCGAAAACTATTCAGTGGATAAAGTCAAGAAATTGTACTGTTATAGTAAACAGGTAAAGAAGACACTTTTCCAAGTTTTAGTTCTCTGCGTTTTCCAAACTTCAGATATTCGTCGAAATGTTTTGCGCAAATTTACAGAGCCCAGTATGGGAGCTCTGTGCTCCACCAACATGGCGGCCGCGAAATGGTGTAAGCATCTGGAACTTACTTTGACTATCTAGGCGACTGATTATCTGAACTGAGCCAACAAACATTCCCTCAAGCACTTTTTCTAACACTTTAACTCCTAAAAAGGCTAAAAATCACTAGATACGTGTATATTTTTCCACAAACGTGATAGGAGCGGAATGTCACGCACCGCCTTAACTCCGAACTTCAAACTGCGCTGGTTTCCAAACCAAGCACGCGGTTGAGCTGAAAAGTTGTAAACAGACATAAATTTACATCCTCTCATGCCTGATGAGGATAAAAACTTTCGTGGCTCTTTAGTTTTGGATTTTGGGATTTGATGAGGTCACGTAAAAACGATCGATAACATTGCACTATCGTGACGGTAAGAATTCGTTACTACCAAATGAGATTTTATTTCTTCGCAATAATCCTTTAAACCCTCGAAAGCATGTTTTTCTAAGGTCTTTTTGACAATAGATGGGAACAACCCTTAAAATCCTTGAGAGTAATAAAGAAGTATATCGCGGTTTACTCCCTTTTGATCCGAAGATCTTTTAAACCTTTGTTCCAATTGTGCATAAATTTTCTTTATGATCATACCTCAGAGGGTAGTAAATAGTATCTTGATATTTTTTTTAAGCGCTGCTTGTAAGAAATCTAATTTCTTTCGTTTTAAATCTATAGAGACTTGAGTTTATTTTTATTATCTAGTTACTTTTGTATATGATTTTAGCTATTGTTCACTACTTTTGTTCATACTTAAAGATGGGAGATTTTTGAACAGGAATAAATGATTTGTTCGACAGATGTAATCCTTCAGACATTTGTAATTATGACGAACACCTTCCGAAAGAGATTTTGAACATGGAATAAAATGCTCATTCATCTTAATCTTTCCCTGACAGTGTCAGCCATTTCCGTTCGACACATGTGATGATATGAAACGTTTATAAAGGTCATCCTAGACAGAAGTCAAATTGTATTTATTGATTTTTCCGCAAGGATCATTACATATGAAGGTTCTATGACAGCGTTTACCATACAATTTCAAATAGCTTGTTTATTAGATACGAACTAGCTAAAATTCAGTGACCAGTGAGTGTTCTTGTACCGAGAACTTAGTGTCATTCGAGCCAAAGCCGCGCTGAATGGAGCTTAGAAGTATATTTAAAGGACAATAACACTATGGAATAAACTACCCGTGGATATAGCTGAGTCAAACTCCCTGGCTCTTTGTAACTCTAAGTTACTTCCCTATTTAGCTAAGCATCAATAGACTTTTAAACAATACATTTTTATATGATACTCTTATAAAATTCACATATTTTTATATATGTATTATCAGAGTTTATTTATTTAGTTATTTATTTATCTCTATATTTTATAATCAACTCTTATAGTTTAGTTGGTGCGATGTCTTAATGATTTTACCGACTTAATAAATGTAGATGTAGATGTAGATGTAGAAAAGATCGAAGCAATCTTCCAATATGAGCTCGGTATGGGGGTGGTAGTTTTAAAAAACAAAAAGAAATAAGTTGCCAATTTCAAACACTGGCTAGAATCGAGCAAATTTTGTTTAAAGACGAAAGAGTCAAATTGTTCAAAGATGTCTCTTAAATTGTACTGCCACTCGATGCCTTGCTTTCAATTTATGATATTCTATACTCACTTTTTTTTATTTGAGGGGGAAGCGGTTGAATACCTACAGGAGTCGGCAAAATCAGTTGTAAAACTATCATAGAATAGCTAAAGAATGAAGCAAGTGAGCGACTGAATTGCATAATGAGTACTTTGTTTGTTGCACGCGTTTTAATTTCCAGTAACTACTTCAAACAACGTGGCAATAAACAACAAATCAAAAACATTAAAAATTAGCTGAAACTGTTGCACAATATGCTGCAATTTAGCTGTCAAGTATTTGTTTAGATGTAGATGCTTTGGAAAGTTTGGAAGAAACTGTCCTGAAAGTAAATAAAAGGAGATTTTAAAATATGCAATAAAGAGATGATATCAAATGGTTGTTGAATTCTGCCAAGCAACGTATTAATTTCTCCCCATCTTCAGCTACATGCATGCAACAATAACAGAAACAAGTGAAGTTTCCGGAATTTATCAGTAATCTTGAGCAAAAATGTTTCCTCCTGATTCTGTTGAATTCGCACAGCAGCCCAACAAGTTGTATCGAACATGTAATTTGATTTTGATTCTCCTTATGCAACCTTATTTTAATAGTAGCTATCTTAATATGAAGTCGCTTAATATGATGAAGACAGTAATTTGAAGGCTCCATCAATTCTACAGAGATTGGACCTATACTTATTGAAGACATGTTTTAAAAAAGAATGAAAAGTTGTTTTCATTACGGAGTGGCTTGTAAGTGGTAAGAACAACTGAACAATAATGTGAATAGCTCGTAGCTCAACAGTCCTGGGGAATTTTTATATCTAAGTCAAAAACATCTTCATCATAATCTTTTACTTTGTCCTGAGTGGAGCCTCGATTTAACGAACCTCTATTTAACGAAGTCCTCGGTGTGACGAACGGTATCATTTTCCCTAGTAATAGTAAAATATATGGAAAAGAACTCCGATATAGCGAAAGCTCGTTATAGCGAACATATTTTGCCAGTCCCTTGGCCCTTCGTTCTATCGAGGTTCCACTGTACAATCAGGCATTTCATGGCAAATATGCTATAATCAAAATGTAAGTTTTTTCTTCATGATTTAGTCTTCTATATCAAATATGGAAAATTAATTCCAAACACGTTTGGTTGAAATTCGAAAGGGAAAATTATGGAGAAGGAAACTGAAATTTGACAAGCATGGTCTCTGTAACAGCGTGATGTACTAGGCTTGTTTTGTTTCTTGAGGTCACCAATATGTGGTCTGAAATCGATTATTCTTTCAGAGAGTCAAATAAATTTCAGTCAATATGCATTGCAAGGGATCTTTGTGTTACTATGAGAGAAATGTTTTGCATTCTATCGTGATATTGATTAACATGTAGTAAAAGAACAAATGTCGTACAACACGAGCCCAGTTAAGTGTGCCAAGTCTTCAGGAATAACTATTCACTTCACTTCTTCAGCAGCAGGTAACTTGCAATTGCCAAATGAGTTTGGACTCTTCAATTTAAGAGATGTTACGTTTTCTCTCTCTTAGAGGATGATATTTAAATGTTAGGCATTTTCTTTCTCATAAAATAGACTTCGGTCCTAAATCAGCAATTACATTTTTATGAAAACTAAGAGGGTTAATAAATGTGTACGTGCATGAATGGTATGCAAAACACACAAAATTATCTTTCCTTTCGTAGTAGTTTTTGTAATATATCGTCGTCTTTGGGTGGTTAGATGCCGTTTTAGTGAAATAGAAGAAATTCTGTTTTTCTAGTCTTGAAATGAACGACTTTTGAATGGGTCTGTTGGTTTTATGAAGCCAGTTGCTTGACAGACAATCTTCATAACAATCTTTACGGCCTTTATGAATCAGCATTCCGCGATGTTAATAAATCCAAAACAGAGTCTTTAGGAAAAGCAGAGGGCACAATATAATAAGCAGAATTGTACTTACGGTTATTAAACACTGATGTTATGTTTTGGTTGCAGATCTATCGACGCTGATGGAACGATTTAAAAGTGTCGTAGTGAGCGAGAGGGTGTGGCGACGCTAGAAGAACAACATTCCTCAATGGAATCTAGTGCTTGTCGCAACACATTTTCGCAGCCAGCTTGTGACACTGACAGATTGGAGGACTCATTAAATATATCTTGCTTGAAGTTGTGAGACTTTGAATGTTCCATGATTTCAGGTGATAATTTAATTAACGAGATTTGTATTATTTCGTTTTCTGATTGTTTGTTAGTGTTGTGACACGCATAAGCTCTACCGAAGGTACATCTCAAAACAAGCTTAATATTATCACGGTAACAGATGAAAGAACTTAGTTACGTTTTCTGGTACAACCCGAAAAGGGAATACAGTATACAAGTAAGAAATTATTGGCCTCCAAGACAAATGAATCATTTATTTCCGAATGTATATTTCAATATGAAAATTAGACCGAAGGGTTTTGAAAATCGTGTCAGTGCTGTATCACCGTTGATAGAGCAAGCTTACTTGCAAAAATTCATTTCCGTTACAAAACCATTAAACTTTTCTCTAGCTTTCTCTTCAGAGCCTTTGAACGTGTATTTAAACAGCTCCACGTTTGCAATGGCAAATGCTTAAACAATTGTGTTTAACCATCGGCATTTAGCCAAAAAGAACTTCATCGAGTAGCATGGCTTGTGAGGTTTGCTCTCTGCAAATAAAAATCTTAAACACATTGACTTTAAAATGCTGTTACAGCTGTTAATTAAAAAGAAAAACTTGATTTCACCTGGGCTCGTTTCCATAAATTAAGATTTTACTGACCAAGTTTGAAAGTCCCTAAATAGCAAATAATTGAAAAAGGTATTTTAGAATCACAGCCTTTTCACCAATCGCTAGTACTTAAACAACACAAACGTATTTAAATGATGTGCTTAGCCTGTACCACGAGATATCTGGAGAGAGCTAAAAGCAGTGTCTCGTCCAGTATTCACTGGAATAATTTTTCGTGTAAAAGTGCGGAGAACAAGAGTTTGAGCATCTCTAAATTGCAAACAATATCTATTTAAACCTCAATTCAGGCCGTTCCAAACTGCAAAATGGCAGCTGCATCAAGAATTATCAGTAACACAAATAAATGATTCTTTAAGAACCAAACAATGTGAATGCTCCGGGAGAAATCTCCAGAGAACTCCACGCAGTCATCGATTACTTGGACAGTTTAATTTGTGAAAGTCATCACAAAATCTTAAAAGCCCACCTTCAAAATACTCACAAGGTTTTCTAGCTGTGTAAGCTAAGAGCTCGATTCCATCTGTACTGGCTTCAAATTTTAAAGCAAAACTTGAACGTCCCTATACTCCAAATAATCCGAATGGATATTCTAAATATAAAATCAAGCGGATGTAAACTTCGTGGGTCACCAGTAGTAGAGTAACTGCTTCAAGAATCAACAGTAACCCAGCTTAATGACTTTTTTAAAATAATTTGGATACACCACGACATATCTGGAGAGATCTAGAGGCAGTCACTGGCCCATTTTTATTTTTCAAGTCCAAAGTCTGCAAACTATTCAAATTCAGAATACTAACAGGTTTTTTTCAGCTTTTCAATGAGATTTCCTTGAACAAATCTTTCAATCCAAGCTGAGACATACCTAATAACTTGTAAATAATCGAAATGGTATTCTACATTCAAATCACAAGAAGTTTCATGTGACTACAGAATCTTAGCGGCTTCAGAAATCACTTGTAGTAAAAGAGCCATAAACGATACTTTTTAAAGTGAAAATTTGAAATGTACCATGAAATTCGTACGACAGACAAATGCAGTCACTTGTCCAGTATTATTCAAAGCTGAATGTACAAAATCTTAACAACCCAAACTTCAGAATAATGACAAGAATGTCTAGCTGCTATAAAAAGCTGTTGTCCAGCAGTTATAAAAAGAACTTGATTTTAATTCTACAAGTCTCAATAAATAAAGTATTGTGAACGTCCTTTTTTTAAACAATGAATTAAATTTGGCAGAACTTTCAAGTTTTGAGGTCATGGCTGCTTCAAAACAACAAATGCAAAGAAAACTCAAATGATACTTTTGGTGATGTCAATAAACTATGAGATAGCTTTTTGATCTATACCAAAACTTAAGAAATTTAATTCCTGCCTTACAAAAAGTCAAATCTAACTGTTAACAAAGATGGACTACTTCTCAGTAAAAAGACCAAACTTCATAATGAACCATTAATGTTGTTCGATGATACATTCAGTGGGCAGTCTGTTGAAACTGGGTACATATGCATGGGCCTCGAGGCTTACACAATGTGGATGAAAATAAATTCGACACTGGTTATATTTCATCCAAGACAATGATGTAGCTAGTGATTTGGATTTGAACGCAACAACATGTATACCGCCAACGAGATAGCAGTACAATTTACTGTTTGATTAAAAAATGGCGAAGAAGGAATTGCTACAAGTACCTAAGTGGATCTCCACGTATCTCCACAATTGCTTTCCCTTGCAGAGCTAAAACATCAAGTTTCGGAGTAGGTCCTCTCACAGAAGTCAGCCTTAACTGAGAAGTAGCATTTATATTACACACTAGAGCCAGACAAAGCAGACATATTTACGATTTATGCTGTTTAACCTGAACCAATCTCAGTTCAGTTCAAATTCTCTGTATTAAGTAGTACACACCAAAGGGTTAGCTTACACTCACTCTCATTATAGAAATCAGTTGATGGATTTTAGTGTAACTTGACTGCCATCAGATAGTGAAATTAAAAAAAATTGCATTCTGAACACTGGTTTTTTTTTTATTTAAGGTTTATTTAAGGTTTAAAACGTAGTGAAACAAGATGGTGGACATGTTGCATGTTGCATGCTGACCTTCGTGAAGTAATTTCTAGACATATTTTAGAAATTGGTGCCTTTTTGTAGATGGTTTAGCTCACAAAAAAGAGTATTAACACACTGAATACTTATTTTCTCTTCTTCTGACGCCTTTCAGAGGCGAATAAGACAATTTTGCACTTGTCTTTGGCGAGTGCTATGAATACAGTTTGAATGAGATCACATCCGAGGCAACCGCTTGAATACAACTACAATACCCGTTGCATGGCCACTGTTTTTCTGCTCCAAAAACCCTTGCTTTAAAATACCCTAAAATTTCCAGCTGTTTAAACCAGCTTTCTTTTATTCTCAGCTAATTGCCACTAAACAGTTAACTGCATTGGTAATAAATACATATGGTTTTACTGAATATGTGTCACTGAAACTTGGCAGTCGATGATCAAACAGTCAATGACTCAACAGCTCTCGGTTAAGCAGGACAAATTAGACCAATTCCCAGGCTATGAGTTTATTACCTGACAGAAATCGACGGTTTAATCTTTCCCTGTCAAATTTAAAGTATTAATTTTTGACCACCATAGAGTGAATGAAGAAAGCTTGAGCCTGCTTAGCTATAATCGAATAAACCAACTGGGACCATCACAGACTGATATCACAATGGGTTGAGCTTCGTAACTTACTCAAGTTTACCTGAAGGATTACGGCAAACTAACCTTGTCAATCAGTCCACATCAGGTTAAATCTGAAGAGACGTGTCTTTGCCTAGATGGGCGCCTTTTGAGGTAAAATGTGTGGCTCGTGCACCAAACCGACGAATGGTTTCCAATATTTTGTTGAGCATTTCGTTTGAGTTAAGCAAGGACGAAACGCGACTCTAATGTTACGTTGGTTACTAATATCTTCAAGCTGAAACACTCAAGTCAGACAATAATAACTCATTATAAATAGGAAATCCACAACACCAGTGGACAGTAGTTTCTCACATGCTCAGCTGTCTTCCTTCACTAAAAGGATTGATCATCTTTGTTTACCAATCGATACAAAGCACAAACCCCCCAGTTTCATCACACGACGCACGATCTTTGCAAAAATCTCCACAGTTGATCCTACATACAACTTTGAGATTATATATTCCTTATAATTTAAAACGATGTTGCTTATGATACAAAATATTTGGAAAAGCCAGCTGGTTTCTTGGTTTAAGCCACACAATAGGTCAGTTCTGCTGTGCAACAAAGACTCACTGGCCATCCGGTTTTGCTCGAGGAGGGTCGAGGGCGTGCACGTGAACCGATCCATACATACATAAAGAGTGGATAGACGCTGTTCTGCACATATATACCTTGTTTTCCATCCCTGAGCATATTAGCGGTTGAGTAAACCCAATGCCTTGCCATCGGTTTGTAGCATTTACGGCTGGTAACACATTTATCTTGACCTTATATTGAGCAACAGTGAGAATTGTTTCCATATTTCGTTTAGCACGGACAACTTATCTGCGGACTTTGGAGTGCAATATACTCAATTGAGTTTGCATGTCAGTATTTGAAAAACATCGCTACGTCCGAGAAATACGTCCAGAAATTAAGCGAAATTCATTTGCCTGCCTGCAAAAGGGGGCTGTTTAGCTCACCAAAATTCACTTTCAAGGATTCTAACTGTATGAAACTCTTTGTGGGTTAGAGAACACCTTCGTCTTGACAGTGGCAGCGAACGCACCTACAGAACTGTCATTACGCAACGATATTGAACGTCTATGAGACAGCACCTTTTTGTAGTTTACTCAGTTGGGGTTAAGTAGCATAATTATACAAGCTTCAGATGTGATGTCGAGTGAAGTCCGCGCGGGCATCTAGCTGTACCAAGCAAATTAGTCAGTCTTCGGCAAACTCATTTAGAACGTTTCACCGATACCTTAATGTCCATTTTAGAACAATTAAAACCAGTTAAAAAGAAACAAATCGGGCTCTTTCAATCTGTCTTTGTGCGGTACTGCAATAAGGACTGCAGTGTCTTAATCTAAGGCCCGTAAGGCCTTGTAGTTAAATGCATCGAAGCTAAAATTGCTCAAATGAGTTCATCGATCGCCGCTTCGAGCGCGTTCTTCATGGACTCGCTTTTGCAAGAAGACTTACCTTTACTATTACCATTGAGACGATAGCGCTGTTCTTCCCAGAGAATCGATATATTTTCTATTCAATTGTGAAAATCCAGACCTTTTTTGCGAGTTCGCAACAAGATGGGTGTTTTGGAACCTTGTTAAGATACACTCGCGTGAGTTCAGCTGTGACGCGTCCTAACCTGATCTATCCCATAAATCTTCGCTGCGTTTTGTCAACACTTTCTTTTATTTTGGTTATATGGTGGTTTGCCGTTGCTGTTATCCAGCGGTTAATAACGGAAACGCTTTCCAAGAAAACTAATTCTCTTTTAGAAGTGTCTTCGAGTTTTGTTGTTTACTATGGTTCCAATGGTCAACTAAATGAAAGCGAAAGCGCGCATCATCGCAGCTGATGTACAGCAAGTTTCGAGTTTAATATCAACTTAAACGCGCCTTACAGACTTTAATTGTAGTCAGCAAACGACGTCGTCAGGTTATTTGTGAGGATAGGTCTATAGGTGAAATAATAAAGCTCAAATCTTACACTTTCAAGAGGCTCTTTATAAGTTGTACGATGACCGAGTTCTGAATCTTAATTAGAATTCCGTTTCTCATATCTTAATCTCTTTTCATTTATTGTAGCTATTCTCTGGTGAGGTATTCCTAAATAGTTTTTTTTTCCTGGCAACCTTACTTACATCATTTTAAACAAAAAACGTCTCTTTAATGGAACACAGACTTAGACCGATTAGAGTTGTTCATGACGTCTTGTAAAATTTATTCGGTTACACCAGGAAGACTTTTCACTGTAAACGTATTACACCTGCCTGGGTCTGGAAAAAAGCACAAAACACATCGATTTCACCAACCTTGACAAACTTTCTTGCTCCTAGCCATGAGTTATACCCTGACTCGCCATATTTTTCTGTGTGGAAAACTTTGCTTTCCCGCGCTTAGCGTGATCATGTGCCCAAGCTTACAGGAGCAGTTATAACTTCCTCGTTGGACCTTAAATCAGACAATTTTTCATTCCTTTGCTAACTTGAAAGTGAATAACACAATGACGAAAACAGTGACCCTTGACCCCGTTACAGCGTTGAGTCTGATATAGCAGTGCACTGTAACGGAGCGAAGAACCAGAAAGCACAATTTCCACCAGCGTCCGTAAACCGTGCCAGTTCTAAGATTAATCACAAAACAGGGAATATCTACCGTTTATTTGGTTAAATTCGTTACCAATATTTATATATTCTTTCGATATCGGCTGAAAAAGGCAGGAGTGCTGCTTTTTCCCGAAAATCATAGGCGATGAAATGCAAAATTCTCCTTTCATGTACTAATGGGAGTCTGGAACACAGGAAGTTTTAAGACCACGTGACCGCGTATTGGACTGACCCGTAGATGTTCTAGAAAAATTGGACTTCTTTTGTTATAAATCGATAATATAATGGAAAAAATGTTTCCATATTGAAATTTTTTATTGTAAATCAACCCCTGAATAACTTCGACATGGCAAAAAGCCTTCCGAGGAAAGATAGAGGAATATCTACATATATTTTTCTTTTGCTTTGAGAACAAACATGTAAGTAACACAATATTTTAAGACGTAGAAAAAACTGTATAACTAGGATTGAAAACAAACCATTCTGTATAAGAAACTCGGCAACAGTCCGGAACGGTTGAAGCAGTACAAAGGAAAAATATTTGAACAAAGCAAATGCAAATTTTGAAACGGAATAAATAACACATAAAATGTTTCTTTTGGAAAAGGGCTTTGCACTGAAATAAACAAGAACCTCGTTCCTCGGAAGAAATACTTTCCATGACACGAACAAAGCGGAATAGAATGTTTTCAATTCATTCCTTTTAATTTTTACTCGCCGGAGAATCTAAAAATTCAAGAAGAAGGCTTTGTTGTGAAATAAGGCAGAGTAGAAAATGGTTTCATCTTTAAAGCGGCTTTTCATGACTCCTTCACCGGAAGAATAGCATTGAGCAAAGGATCGCCAAAAAAAATCAATTTTAAGTACAAAACATTTTTATATTGCTAGAGTGGAGAAAACTAGAGTAGTTAGGGAGATTAAAAATCTAAAAGAGATTCGAATAATGTGTGCACAAAATCTTCTTGGACTGGAATAATATTTTGAAAACTATTTTTGGAATTTTTTGGGGCACACTTGAAAATTCTTACTTACAAGGGCTTGAGACTGATTTGTACACACCAGCTTTTCCCTCTGAAAGTACAAAACTGACGAAACATGACAAGGTTTGGTCCATTTGCAATGTGGGTTCGAAACTCGGTGGAGCCTGATGTCTCACAAGCATTTTCACAAAACAATACCTACTTACTATGTCATAATAGTTTAATATTATAAGTAGAAATTACAAACACAAATGCACTTTTGGATGGCAGGGATAAAATTGAGAAAAATGGACTAGTAGTTTTTGTAATTTAAGGTAGCTTTTGGCGATACAGGTAAACAATTACTCCATCTGTACCATATGAATATAATCAGCTTAAAAGTTTTAATTGCAGGACTATTCAATTTACATTGCTTGAGATATAGCTTATTTATGAGTAAAGCGTTCCTGCCTCGCCTAAATGACTGATTAAAATCAAGCGATACGAAATACCAGACTCTTGTGTAAATTAAGCGTGTTTAACTTGCAAACACTCCATTAGTTCTCCAAATGATCTCCACCACTGCTTTTTGAAAACCGACTTGAAGTATTGACCGTGTCCGACACAGCTAATATATGGAATAGCTTAAATTTCCACAGTTGAAAAACACATTCCAGGTTCGACGGATGAAGTTTGAGAGAGAAAAATCCGGAGAAAGAATAGTTTGTACCTAGTAGTAACGAATGGACATTCCATATCGCCATTTCCAATTAATTAAGGGCTTCAGTGCAAAGCCCACTATTGAGTTATACATGGGGTGGATGCTCACTCTACAGCCGTTGTTTACGACTTCAAATGATCAGAATTATGCCTTAAAGATGGAAATGCTCCAACAAAATACATACAGTGTATCAATGAGCTTTGAAAATGAAAATATTGCGGGGATAAGAGTGCACGACTGAGGTGATTTCAACTCAGTGGCATCACGGAAAGGCTTACACATGCAAAACCTGATGAACACTGAGTTTAAGCTTAATCATTTCTTTGGAAGTTGTGATAGTGCTAAGCCAAGTACAATTTTGTGATTGTTATACAGATATGCAGTTTGTTTGTTGCCTGATTAGGATAAATATTTAAAACGTTGTTAACTGTTTATAAGTTAGTGGAGTTCAAAATAAACTTGTACATTCTAAAATAGATGTGGGAACTAAACGAACCGATAAATATGATTTGCAGTCGAGGTGTGTTGGGGCAGTAGATGTTAGCCTTCAAGATGTCGACCAGAGTGCGGAGTTGTCCTCTCTTCTCAGCAAATTGGTTAAGTAGCCAGTGCGTTTACGGCTTCTTTAGATCTTCATCCTGAATCTTAGTTTTCCTTGAA
Source organism: Orbicella faveolata (assembly GCF_042242905.1). NCBI lineage: Eukaryota > Metazoa > Cnidaria > Anthozoa > Scleractinia > Merulinidae > Orbicella > Orbicella faveolata. The sequence goes on along the minus strand of NW_028301547.1, from coordinate 4,505,884 downwards.
CTGAACAGCTGTCACAATCTCAAAAAGACTGATGATTATCCATTGGGCTCCAAAGACCAAACAGAAATGCGACCTTCCTCTCTTCCATTTAATCAGTTAAAACCTAGCCTAGGGAACAAAACTTTGCTGATGATAAAGGAATACTATAAGGCTCCATACAAGCACAACAAGACAAACGCATCCAGATCTAGTCCATTCTGCTCCAGTACAGTTGATGTAGTCAGAAGATGAGCAGGAAATTATCCAACTAATTAAGTATCCAAAACACTGATTCACATCTGAAAACACGCAACTCTGATGACACCATTGCCATCAAAACTGCTTCGAGCTTTTTTCAGATTAATTTCCATTAGCACATTGCGCGATTCTAACTGAAGATCGTCATTTAATAAAGCTGTAAAATTGTATTTTATTTACGTTTATCATCGAGTTTAACAACCCTGTCTGCTGCGACGTTCGAGTATAGTTATTACAAAGGTGCTAGTGTTCAGTGTAAGTTCAGCGGAAGTGTTTGAGTACCCCAGAAGCCTGCAGTCTGCGCCAATACTAAACTGTAGTTGACTATATATACGCATATGTAGCTGTATCTTATTTTAGATTGAGTGCTCTCACTTTATTTTTGGCGGAGCTGCGCCTGATCAGTATAGCTCGCAATGCAATACGTTAATACGAGAGTCCTCAATGGAGCTCTGGCTAGAAAAACGCAAGCGACGCTTTGAGACCCGCGGTACTGACTGCTAATTGTATACTTACTAAAATTAAGCAGCACCTTAGCTCTCTTTCCAGCTCCATCTCTCTGGCTCCGTCTCTCATCAGGCTGTATCATTGAGAGTTGTTTCGATCTAGTTAGTTTCAGTCACTTTCAGACGTACAGGATGCTTCAGGCGGCGCTTTCAATCAGCATTAATTGCGTATTAAAAGGGTGGCTTTTATTTGACTAGCCTGCAGAAGGCACGGTTGACACTTGTTGCCAGCGAAAGATGCCGATAGCTGGGTTAATTTATCTACTAGATGCTACCTCAGTGAGTTACTGATTTGCAGAGTTGCCTGTAAAAGTCAATAGGCTTGGGCAGAGACCAGGGGCGATGGACCGCCTTTTTGTGCAGTAACCTAGCTAGCGTCGTAGTGATTTTTTGATAATCGGATCAAGAAACAAGCGACGTATTCAACTGGCTGTCATTTTCATCAAGCAAATTCACTGTCTTACCTTCATTGTCAAACCATGTGTTGAAAACAGCACTGAATTAACCTTGTTCTCTCCCTCTAAAAATCGTGGTGTTTCGGTCCCCAACCGACCTACGCTTCCGAGATATGTTTACACAGCGCAGGGGGTCAGGGACTCACGGTTCTGACAAATAAGCCACGTGACTATATGACGTCATACGAGAAGGGGCCAATCAGCCGCAAGTAAGCTGGGTGAGATCAACACGTAGTTACTCTTTGCAGTAAACAACACAGCTTTTCAAGAAAAGGTTATGAGGGGAAAAAAACGTCGACTTGGAGATGCTGTTTTGATGTTCGCCCAGATTCTCATAACTAACTGGATAGTAAAATCATAGTGACCCGTTGAGAGAATTGATCTTTCGAGTGGGCCTCTATTAGAGTTAAAAGTAATAATAAAGATCTTTCAACAGGGAGCCCACTTCACATAGATGTGGTTTTCAGTGGGGTCCTGCAAAAATAAAATTGCAAAAGTTAAAGAAATAGTAGATTAATAATAGTGACTCCCGATAATTCGAACCCTCGCCAAAGTATATTTCAAACGACTTAAAATGGGCCAAGAAAAATAACCAATTTTCCTACTTGTGCAAATATCTGATTAGCGTGTGTAAAATGCGGAAAAGGTTGAAGAATTCATTCGACAGAAATTGACGGCGGTAAGGATACTGTCTACAAAGTTAAATTTAGATCTGCCAGTGCTTTATGCAGTGTGTCTACAAAGTTAAATTTAGAGCTGCCAGTGCTTTCCGCAAGATAAGTTATCTTTCTACTCAATCAAAAATGCTAAGATTGTTTGAAACAGGAGAGAATCAGAAGTATTAAATGTTAGAGCGTGGTGCAACATCATTCATGTGTAGACGCAATGCTACTTTTAACAAACTTTGCTAATTACAAAAATAAGTCATTCTTGGTGCAAAATTCTTTGAATCTTTTAGTCAGTAGTTCTTGAGTCACCTGAATACCAGCTTTAAATTCTTTCTTTGTATTTTTGGTTTCGGTGCGGATGTAAGAAACATTTTTTTGTAAATTGCTTTGCTTTCGACCACAAAACCGAAGAGAAATAATGTTTTACACTGCTTTCACGAATCACAGTTGCCCGTAGTATGAAAAAAGCCACTAATATCCCATGACAGACGTGATGTTGTTTTTTTCGTATTATTTAACAATAACGACCTTTTCTTTCTAGTTTCGAGTTGTTGACGATTATTTCCACATTGACGTCACAATAACTGCTGAAAGTCAGATGCAATTTCCAGTGTTGGCAGAATTTTGTAGAGTTTAGTTATAACTACTCGATGCAAGAGGAAAAAAAACGCATACTAAGAGCTGTGAAATATGCCTTTTGCACGCTAAAAACAAATGTACCTTCCAAAGACAAGTAACTGAAATTTGAGGAATGCATACCATTTATTGAAAACAGGAAACTTTGATACAGTCATCAATTAAAATGTAGATCTTTGCTCGAGTTTACTAAAACAAGTTCTGGCAAGTATCGAAAAAAACATCAACCATATCGTAACAGTTTTTAGATGGAGAGTTTTTGTTGAATCGAATAGTTTTTGGCAGATGCAAACCGCCTGTTTTGCGAATTGGAATTACTTGATTGATACATTCACAGTAAAGAAAGTCTGACATTTTTTTTATAAGCTTTGTTTCGATTTCTGTGAATTTTAACCTAAAGAGCGGCTTCTTTTAGTTAACTGGCTTCAGTTACTCGGCGATAAAGGCCAAGTTTACTATCAGATCATCCGCGTTAGTCATCAGTACTCGAACTCCCCTCTTAGCATCTTACTGCTATAATGTAAACATTTAACATAGCTGTTCAAAACTTTGGCAAGGCAACTCCACCTTATCTTGAAGATTAACACTGGTTAATACGATTGATATAAACTAAACCGTAAAGTTAACTTGTAAGAATTACAAATTTTCCCTGTAAATGCTACCATTTCAGTACTTACCAACACAGGTGGCTTTTAGTGCCTCTGTCCTCTACGAAGTTGTCGAAGAAATGGCCTGTCTTAGCAATTTTTACGCAATGACGTGGTTTTCTTTTGTCACGCTACTAAACTAGTTGACCTTTTGATATCGCCTCAGCGTTTTCCTAGAAAAGGAGGAAGGGTATGTGAAATCTCCTTTTACTTTCGATTTCGGTTAAGGATTTCTTAGAAAAGCGGGAAGAAGGAAATTTTACCCTGTCCCCTCCAATCCTCTCCCCTAGTGGGGTTATTGAAGACCGCCGCTCGTAAGTTTTCGAGGAACTGGGTCCAAGGCAACAAGATCTAAACAAAGATGGCGTCTGAACCACGCATTTCTCCGATCCAAAGTCGAAAGTTTCTCCATCGTCGTGACCTGCAGAATGAACAAGCTCTGACGACAATTTGACTGTGGCAAGCTAATGCACACGGTTTTAACTTTGGCTTAAATATGGTGGCAGAAGATGGAGAATTCAGCGTCAAAAACTACAGTATGCAAACAACACAAGAGTCGACCACAGCAGCTTCAACAGTGAGATACTAAAGATGTCATTTGGGGGAAAATCATTTAAGAGAGAGGAACTGCGTATAAAGCAAGAGCTTCAGAACCTAACTAGACAATCAAAGAGTGAATTTGTTGGCTTGAATAGCGATGAAAAGTCGAAGCTGCTTGAAAGCAGCTCAAAAACTTCACTGGCGCAGAGAAGCCAACCTACAAAACGCCAGCCAGCGAAGAAAACATCGAAAAGCAAACGAAAAACGACCAAGAATATCGATGCAGAAAATAATGATTCGGACGGAGAAATCCCTCCACCAAGCCCATCCATCGATTTAGGTTCAGAGTTAAGAACAATAACGCCAGACTCTGAGATTGTCACAAAAACAGCTCAAGAAGCTGACCTGCAAGGCTCTGATGGTGTTGATCGCAAGACTTCGGACATGATTTCTCGATCGACTGGCGTGGCTTCTATCCGTTCAAAAGTGGAGTTGAATGTTGTAATGTATGGAAAAGGACTTGGAGAAGAAAATAGTTCGACAGCGAAGCAAAAAGATAAGGTAAATATTTATTATCATAAACAAATTTTATAGTTGTACATGTGTACATAAGCTTAAGTAGATACCTTCTCAACCCTCCAAAAATGTTGTTAAAATTAGAACTCCACCAATTCAACCACTAAATATGTCAAAGATCCAAACCTTCTCCGCATCCCCCACCCCCTGCTAAAAACATATAAAATCAGCCAAAAGAAGTGAAAATGTATTTTAAGTGCATTTCTTCATATGCGGGAGATTTGGTGACCAGTAACAGAGAATTATTTTGATCTGTATCCAGGAGACTCCCAGATAATTTAGCAGAGTTTGAATGGACCACACAATTATACTCTTCTTGTTCCAATTGTACATATGTACAATATACTTGTCTCTTGCTCCCTTTAACACTGAAATTTTCAGTTTGTCTTACTTGTCAGATTTTACCCTATCCTCGTCACATGCTCATTATGCGGCATTTCTGTCATATCTGCTTGCCTTCAAAAAATAATCAGAAAAATATCACCTATAAACTGAGACTTATGTTAATTTAGTCTAGAAACTTGCTCAGTGAATTGAAAGGAAATGTTTACATATACATATACATTGTAAAATTATCAGTAATCTGCCAAGTGTTCACTAGAATTAGAAAAATAATAATAAATCACTTAATTTAAGTGTTGAAGTGTGTAGCACTACTGTACTAATCGAGGTGAGTCGCCCAGGAAGAAGAAGAAGAAGAAGAAGAAGAAGAAGAAGAAGAAGAAGAAGAAGACACTGAAATAAGCAAACAAATATTGGAAATTAAACAGAAACTTGTTAAAAATCCCAGCTAATGAGAGGCTGACCAGTTGGCTATTTACAAAGTGTGGAGGAGTTGAATCTGGGACCACCAAACACAAATCCATCTAGTGGCAGGGAGTAGGATTTGAACTTGGGATTACAAATCCAGCACCCTAACCACTAGGCCACACCACCTCCACCTAGAATTAGTCAGAATTCATACTTTACATAATTATCCATTACAAATTAATTTATGTAATCTGAGTTATTTTCTAAGAAGTTCTTGTAACTCCATTAATGATATGAAATGAGCAAAGCTGTCAGAGTAAGTAGATAAGTGGATTTGTAAGTCTGTATGGATTTGTTTTTCTCAAGAAATCAGCAGCAAAACCACGGTCAGCACACTCAAGAAGTCCCAACACTTCACGAACATCCCCTCAGCCTGAGGACGTTCCGGTTAAGAAGCCAGCTATAATTGGCTCTCAAAGTACTGCTGTAGCTGTGCAGTTTGCACATCGACCAGCGCCCAAACAGAGACCAAGCTCCAGGGCCTCACAACAAGGATCAGTCAAGAGTCGAGCTTCTTCTGTTAAGTATGTTTAATATTTGAAACTGTTTATTTTACCTACGTGTAGAGGGTTCAAATCTCTCTCTTACATTTGCTAAATTGCATAGTAGACTTAGATCAATTTCTGCATGAGGTGATCCTTAGATCATCAGCCTCTTGCCTTTCTGTTTATAAGTAGGTTGTATCATCTTGAGAATGCTTGCTGTCTCTGGGGCATTTCCACTTAAGCTAGGTACTCACATGTACATTGTGACAAGCATTTCAATTCTTGTGAGTCTAAGCACAAAACAGGCAGTGCTGCAGGAAATGTGAGAAAATTCACTGTCAGTTTCCCTTTCTGTGCTCATGTTGATGCCATAAAATATGCATGCAGATTCCTTTAGCTTTCGTCCTCAGCGAGCCTGCGATCATAAAACTATAGGATCATCTAGTCCTCTTTGTCCCATGGGAGACATAGGGTGTCCACAATTGCTATCCATTTCTGTTGGTCCTGAGCTGCTCTTTTGGCTTCACACCAGGTCATGTTGTTCTCCCTCAGGTCCTTCTGTATGCTTCTGCACCATGTAATTCTGGGTCTGCCACGTTTCCGTGTTCCTTGGGGATTCCAATCCATCACATGGCGCGCTATGTTTCTCTCACCCTTCCTTAGTGTATGACCAATCCATTTCCAGCGTCTTCTCTTTATGGTGGTAACAATAGGCTCTTGTCCAGTTCTTATCCATAAATCTTTGTTGGAAATCACCTCAGGCCAATATACTCTCAGAATTCTCCTCAGAAACTTGTTGATGAATGTTTGTACTTGCTTTGTAGAAGCTGTCGTCACTCGCCATGTCTCTGAACTGTACAGTAAAACTGCCTTAACATTGGTGTTGAAAATTCTAATTTTGGTAGCTGTGCGCAGGTCTTTGCTTCTCCAGACTGGTGTAAGCATGGCAAAAGCTTGCTGTGCTTTCTTTCTTCTTGCTGCTATGTCTTCATCTGTTCCTCCAGTCTTATTCATCATGCTACCGAGGTAGGTAAACTCTTCAACCTCTGCAATGTACGACTGATCGAGACAAACCTCTCCTAGTTGAATGGTATTGATTCACATCACTTTAGTTTTACCAGGCCTACTCTTTGTGTTGTGGTGTTCAGTCATTCCATTTGATTGTTGGCATCCTGAAGTCTATGCGATAACATGCAGATGTCGTCAGCAAAGTCTAGGTCCTCTAGTCTCTGGATCATCTTCCACTGAATTCCCCTTGGTCTGTTGAATGCTGTTTTAGTCATCCAGTCTAAAACCACTAAGAATAGCAGAGGGGACAGTAAGCAGCCCTGTCTTATGCCTGTTGTCTCTCTAAATGGCTCTGTAAGGGTTCCCCCATGGATTACTTGGCATCTGAAATTTTGTAGAAAAGTTGAATCATTCTGATGAATTTCTCTGGTAGCCCATAGTGTCGAAGCAGTGCCCATAGCACTTGGTGGTCAATGCTATGAAAAGCTTTTTCGAAGTCTACAAAGTTCAGATACAGAGATGTTTGAAACTCGATGGACTGTTGAATAATAATGTGAAGGGTCGCAATTTGGTCTGCGCAGGACCTTCCATTTCTAAATCCAGCCTGTTCTTCACACAGTCTTCCATCTACATGCGCCTTCATTCTTTCAAGCATAATACTGCTAAGCACTTTACTGGGGATGGACAGCAGAGTGATTCCTCTCCAATTTTTGCAATAGCTAGTGTCTCCCTTTTTTGGCAGTTTTACTTGTAGTCCATCTAGCCAGTCTTCCGGAATCTCTTCAGTTGTCCAGATAGTATTGAACAGATCATATAGTATATCGATGGACGTTTGTCCGCCTGCCTTTAAGGCTTCTGGTGGAATGTTATCTGATCCTGCAGCTTTTCCGTTCTTTAGTCTTGTCAGTGCCCGTTTAATCTCTTCGTTCGTGATGTTGCCAGTGTTGATCGATAATTGGTGGTTTAATTGTAGCTTGGGGGGATCTACAGGTGGATCCCTGTTAAGCACTGTTGCAAAGTGGTTACGCCATTCTTCAAGTTAAAGGATATGTCTGAAGTAATATATCAAACACAAGAGACAGTGTTTCATCGGGATATCCAAACACTGAGAAGAGAGTTGAAAATACAATGCGCGGCGGAGTATTTTTGACGAAATTCAAGGTGTCTGGATAGCCAATGAAACACTGTCTCGAGTATTTGATATATCTTCTCAATCAAAACAAAAACTAAGGAGTAAACAGAGAAGTAAAATCGTCAAAATATATGCTTATTAAGACCAGGTATCCAAACTTCCTTCATGGTTGTGATTTTCTTTGTTTTAACTTGATGAATTATTAGAGAGTTTGAGAAGATCATATACAACAGTGCATTAAATGCAAGAGATTCAAGGAAAGTGGTGATTTTGAGTGCTGCATGTATATGCTTAATCATGCATTTTATTTTCACTAATTAAAAACAATTCATGTCATGTTACTAAAAGCTGTGCACAAAGAAAGTTGTGTCTGATAGCCCAGGGCTAGCAGATTGTGCACTCAGGTTTGTGGGTTTTGTCCTTTGCTTGCCTGATTGGCAAGTGAAGTTTTTTAGGACAACCGAATAATTTACAGAAGTACATGTACACTTAACAGATTACTAAAATGTTTGGGGGGCAAGTGAGAAAGATTTTTGGGTACGTGTAGTTCATCACAGTGACACCTTGCAAAAAGGGCTAGCTTGAAAATCAGTTTTCTTTGTGCCCTGTTCAAAAGGTGGTCTCCATGATGGGCAATTCAACTGTTCAATATTGTACTTTGATGTCTGCAGGAGTGAAGAAATCTTCCACCCAACCACACCCACTTTATTGGATGAGGATGGTGGCATTCTTAACCTTGCTGAGAATGAAGTGGATGTGGATGGAGAAGATGAAGGATTAGCAGTTAATCAAAGTTACGATGACGGCGTGAATATGCAAGATGATGCTGTTATAGGTGATGAGTTGGACGATGTGGAAATTCCAGTTCAATATGAAAGCAGTGGAGTAGTTCAAGAAGATACTAATGCAGGAACTAAGGAAGTGCAGCAAGAAGAAAATACTGCAAAAGATTTTGAAGTTAGTGTAGTTAAAACATCTTTTTCTACACATGATGTGGAAGATGCAAAGACAGAGGGAACAGAAGGGGAAGAAGACTCCCCAATAAACAGGATCCACTCTGAGATTCTTGAATTGACAAAAAGAATCAGCAGGCCTGAGGCAGGTATACTGAACTTGATCAGAGCAACTGAGGAAGCTGAGAACGAAGCTAAGAGGCAACAAGAGGTGGCAGCAGCTGCATTATCTCCATCAAAAGAAAGTTTGTTACTTTGGGCTATGGCAGGGCATGGCAGTGGAGACTTCTCTATTCAGGGAGCATTTCGTGGGCTGTCTCCTCTTGACCTGAAGCAAATGTCCACTAGTCCCTATGTGTCCAAAACTCCTGCTGTCATTAGAAAGGCTACATTGCAGAGTGATGAAGGAGGTAAAGCTTCTGTTGGTGATAAGGAAAGTCTGGACACAAGCCCAAAGAAAGACAAAGCAATTACAATGAACAGTGAGATGGGTGCTTCTGGTGACGTCAGTGTTAAACCACAAACAGCAGAAGAACTGCCGCAGACTGGCAAAGGAACAGAAACTAGGAAGAGTGAAATGACTGACAGAGATATGCTAGGTTTGTTCAAAATAATTAATTGCCAGACTACCATTAGACAGAGATCTGATATCTTTTAGGTACATGAACAATACTACCTGTACTCTAACATTTGCTTCATCAAGGGTGTTTTTCCATATTTTGACCAAAAATTCCAGTTTTAATTTCTGAAAATCTCCAGCATTTTCTGGAATTTCTGGAAAACAGAATGACCTCACAGAGTACAGCTATAACCAAAATTAATTCTTGAAAATTTCTTTCTGTCTGCTCCTCAGAAATTCCTCAATTCTCATCAACAAGTTTTTCTTGAAGAGATTTGCATACCATTTCAGGGTTCTCACAAAGTTAAATGCAGTCACTAGCACTTGTTTACATGTAGGTGACTGCTTTTGTCGTGAAGTTCTAAAAAATCAGGTGAATAGCAAGCAAAGTAGGTGACAGATCTTGAAGTCGATGGCAATTTTTGCTGGCTCCTCTTTGCCCCCATTTCAAAAGTTCCAGAATTTTTGGTGGAATGGAAAGTGCCTTTTATTACACTTGGCTATTAATCAGTCTGATAATATTATGAAATTAACATGTATGGTCTTAATAATCTTCTGTGTCACTCTTTGCAGCATCTCAGTCTGTTACACTTTCAACAAGACAAGGGCTTGCGAGTCAAAAGACCATGATGACAAATGAACAGGCTATGGAGGTACTTAGCTTTACATACATGTGCATGTTCATTTTTAATGCTACCACTACATGTAACAATACAGGTAGAACAAACTTTAATTCCCATTGTGATCGCAAGCTCCTTTCTTTCGTCACATAGAATTGCATGGATCCATTATTTTCTCCAAAGAGGTTAATGGCGAAACTAAAAAAATGACACTTTCTTTCATTTAGGCTGTGTGATGGACTGAAATTTTTTTCGCAAAAAACCCCTCTAAAATTGAATGATTATTTGAGAGGTTTCTATGTACTTGTAACGAGATGAAGTTAATTTCTCATGCATGCATTATACAACCAGAAATGCAGCTCAACTGACTTTCTCTGAACACCTGGATGGCCCAGTTTTTCAAAGTATTGGATAAAGCCATCCACAGCATTATAAATCACTAATCATAAATCATCAGTTGTCCACTGTTGAGCAACCAGGCCCACAAGAGATTTGTAATGTACATGTAGAGAATGAAACTATTTCTTTTTAGTTTTGTAATTCAGTGTTACTCACATCTGTACAGTGCCTTTTGTTGCCATCGGAAGTGGTTCCAGAAGACATCATCAGCATAAAAGGCCAGCAGGTGGAGATAGCTTCTAAACAGTCTACTGCTCCTGTAAGCAGTACAGGATTTCCACTTCAAGAGTCAAACAAACAGTGGATTGATGTCAAACAGGATCGGGAGGCGAGTGTCATGTTTCTGGATTCATGGGAAGTAAAGGAAACAGAAAAAGAGAAGAAGGTATATATCACATTACTAAAAACTGGATCATTAGATAATGCAATTCAAGAGTTTTCATTGGAGCCATCATGGTTTATGAGCCATTATATTACAATATTGAAGTGTATCATTTTTTTTTAATTTTGGTAACTATGTACAAAACTGAATGAGTAAATTGAGTGAATATCTTGACGAAGAAACAAAGTGTACATTGTAGGCTTGTATTAGGAGACTAATTGAAAAGAACAACTCAGTATGCATGTATGAAATTATATGTACAACATTACTGCAGTTTTAATTGACTTACAGATTCATGTATTAAGGGTAGGCTGTTAAGCAAGAATTAACTCTTGATCAATGTTTCATTTCCTTCCATAGCCAGTCAAGACTCACAACATTCATCACTTCTGCACCATGCCCTCCAGAGTAGAGCTTCCTCCCCATCTTTGCAAGCTCACAAGAGATGAACATACACGGGATAAATTTTTCCAGGTCACAGGGAAGCAAGGTCCAGATGTTGACTTCAAGGTACATACTTTTTCGACAGTAAAATACATTTAATTAAATGGACTTTGTTTGAAGATTATGATGTAACTCAACTTATAGTGCATGTATGCTTATATATATGTGGGAAGAATGACATCTTAATGGTACAGTGTATAAAACAGTTGAAAGATCACTTGAGAGGGACAGGTTTAAACCATACATGTTTGTAGCTAGGGTAAACTGTTTTTGTCTAGTTTTTTACTCCCTAGCTCCACCCAGGTATACACTAATGGGTACTAACATTAATTTAACTGTAAGAGAAACCTACATTGTATCACTAAAAGGTCCCCATTAAGAAGATAAATGTAGCAATACTCTTACAGTACCACTTAGAGAACCATCAAACATGTTCTAAACTTGATTAAAATCATTTATATTTAGAACTAAAATGCTTTTTAACATGTTGGCATTTGCATTGGTATGTAGTAAAAGTAAAACAAATAACAAACTTAGGCAAATGTATTGATGAAAACTGAGTTTACAAAATTTGATGGGTTGGTGAAAAGGGACAACAAGTTGAATTCTTTTTGTCGACGAGTTTAAAATGCATTTTATGGTTCGCTTATCTCAGAGTGGTACTGCATGTAATCTCCAGCAATGTGAACCACTGGCCCAGGGCTACACTTACATGTGCTTAACCTTATCATAGATTATGACCCCATATGTCTACAAACATGTACATGTATACTTAACCTTTGATTTTTTATATTCTTAATGTTGTCTTGTAATGTATAAACAGAGTTTGGAAGAAGTGCCTGAAGTGAATGAAACAGAGGAAGGAGTGATTGAAGATGACAAGCCTACAGTCAAGCTGGCTGGGAAAAGTGAAGAGAGACGCTGGTCAGTTGTGGCTCAGAAGATTCTCATGGAAGCGTTAGTGGCTGGAGATTCAGACGAGACACTGAACAGGCTCAAGAAGGCTTCTGATAGCCTGGTGGGTTGAAGGAATATGATTGCACAGTTTGTACAGAATCAGTATCTAAGATTAATATTGGTAGCCACTAAGCTGTGTTCTATTGGAAATTCACAAATCTGATTGGTTCTCTCATTGTTTCCTATTATTTTGCTGATAGACAATGATCACGTGCTTGTTGCTCTTTAAGGTTACTTCCCACCTTCAGAGGCCAAAAAAATCGTTTTTTCTTTTATTTGACAAAATTTTAGTTCGTCATTTTATCTAGTGTTTCCAAAAGAAAAACATTAAAAATCTCAAAAAGTGGCCGAGTTATTTAGAAAAAACATATTTTCAAATAAAGTTAATAAACTAGGAAGGTGTCACAATCTTGCCAACAGGCGAGAACCCTGGGGAAATTTTCGCGGCAAACACTCATCGTTCGTATTTCATGTCATTTCCATATTTTTATTTACATCACGCACTTGACAAAAATTCCCACGTGGAAGCTCTTTACGCTAACTCCTATGGAAAAATCAAAAGCAGAAAAAAGGCCTTGGGTAAAGAAAACGAAAAAAACCGGCCCAAAGAAGAGAGAGAAAGCTCCATATTGTCAAGGAAAGAAAAAAAAACCTTGCTGAAAGCGACAAAGGCCCTTGGTTGGGCCAAATGCCTTCGACAATGTCGGTGTCTGCTGAAGATCCGGAGAGTTCGAATATCCTTGGAGCAAGTAGCTTAAAAATCAAAGTTAACGTCAGTGCAGGCTGCAAACAAGATTCTTCGTTGGAATCTGGCGGAAGTGATGAAGAAAATGAAACCTACCCAAGGGAACTCCTTTCAGCAATAAGGGTATTTCTTAAGCTGTGCGTCGATTCCTTAACGTCTTGTTTTTCAGCGGCACATTTTCTGCCTTTAACCTTTTTGGCGCGGGTTTTGCCTTTGCCTTTGCCTTTGGTGTCTTTGCCCATTATATAACATTGTCGTCCTGAATTGAACTCCACTGAGCGAGATTAAAAAAACATGTTGTAATGTGATGCTTTTCCCAGGAAATCTTGCTCTATTGTCATAGGCACTAGGAGGTCCTGTTGTTCCATTGGTTTGCGGTTTTATTAGGCATGATAGTCTCCGGGCATGGCGTGAGTTGTTTGCGAACCTTTACAAGCTAAAATCTCGCATTTGATTTTTGGAGGAATACATCCACTTTGAGCGAATTTATAGGGTATGCAGATTTGACGGATTTTTGTGAAACTTTGCCAGAACATTCCAGAGATAATGACAAACCAAAGTGTGTCGGGAAATTTGAATATTTAACACATTTTTCCCCGTGGCATCCATTTATGCAACACGTCTCGCATATTTTTAGCTACTCCAACTTTAGAAGTGGATATCTAGACAACCAATCAGAATATCGAAAAAGCCCGACACACTTTCATTGATTGATGCCTTGTGAATAAGACTGTGCAGCCATTTTGCTCGTACTGCGGAATCCGATACCTGATAAATTCAGTAGAAGAAGCCTCGGTCATTTCACACCTTACCGCCTCCTGACACTTCCTGAAAGAAAACATTGCTGAAATTGTTTTTTTTTTTTTCTAAAAGTACATTTATTAAGCTTTCTTATGATATTTAGTTTGTTGGGGTTTTATTGAAACTGGCGCGCGTACGATTTTTTTCCCGAAGGGCACCTGCGAAGGTGGGAAGTAACCTTAAACTGAAAATTATTGACTTTATATGCGGTTTACAATAATTGCAAAAAATTACAAAAATAATTTAACAATTTAATCTACAATTTTTTTTAATTTCTAAAAAAATGTAGATTTTGTGCTGTAATCCTTTTGAGTTTGTCTTAACTAAAGCAATAAGATTACTTGCTCTTGTTTTCTATGGATAATAGGCAACAAGGCTACACCTCGTTGACAATTTGTTCATTAACAAAACACAGGCTCATAATGTAATTGCTGATTATATGAACTGTACAATGTAGTATGTTTTGAAAAGACACCTGAAGAAACATCATCAAAATGAATTGCATACAATTAAGGATAAGAATTTTTAATCATTGAAAGAGTTTGCAAGTTCTTTTTCATGCTTTGGTCCACATCCTACGTAAATTATTATGTTTTTTCGTAATGGCTTTCCATTCACTGCTTTGGAAAGGCTTAACTGTAAATCAAATAACGAACAAACTGTACACTGACTTGACACATGCACTGAGTTTTCACTAGTTTCAAATTTTAAGTGACAACTAAAGATTGCTAATGATTATTGTTTGTAAGCTGTGTCTTTTTTGGTTTAGTTTTCAGCTGAACCAGGTGAATCTCTGGACATTGTTGGGGTCAAAGTGGAGCTAAAAGAGGATACTTCAAGGTCATGCCCTTGTACATGTAATTGCTTGTATGAAGTAAACATGTATTGAACCTTAGGACTACAGTTCAGTAATTTTTATTTTGTACAAGGGTTTTATTAACGGTGGGACACCTGGCAAATTGACTGTCTGTGAGGATGATTTTGCCCACCTGGCTTGACCATCTGGAAAAAACTTTTTCTTATTAAGAAGTTCTGTTCAAAAAGTTTTGCCTGGCTGAACCAGTTTCCCTCCTGCTGAAAACGTTAATGAAACCCTGATGTTATATATACATTGTGTTGCAGACTTTACTGGACTCCAGCTCCACCTAAAATGAACTTGGCCCCAGCAACCATCAAGTCGCAGCTTTATCCCGAGTACCATGGTGCGTCCTTGCTGCAGGAGAGCCTGGGAGCAGAACTGCACACAGTGACGGGACTAGACAGTGATGATAATGATGAAACAGAGGCTGACCTGGATGACGAAGACCTGAAGGCCAGGAACAGGTATGTACAGTACTCACTTGACAGTAAGGTTATTGATTTAGGTTAGAAAGGTTTTAACTAAGAACTAGGTATCCTGATTTTAATGAGTATTTTTTGATGGCCTGTGCAATGTACTTCTCAAAAGTAAGGACTACAAGTACACCGTATCACCTTGTCGCATGAAGCATATCATTCTCAGTTTTTTTCAAGATTCATCTTGTTTCTCTCTAGATGCATATGGTTTCCTGTTGGAAGCCATTTTAAAGTCTCATTATGTTGTCTTGAATATATCGGTAGGAAGCTAAACAGAAAATTGTCTGATTAGGCATTCTTCCATCTGGTACATGTACAACCTTTACTCTCAAAATCATATTTAGATTTAACACTATTAATTAAGCTCACAGTGGGGCTGTTTTACGTTTACCATCTATCCTGTTATGCACCATTTTCTTCAGTCCACACCTCCCCCCCCCCCCCCCCCATACTGTATCTGTATATCCATGTATAAATGTTCAAGCTCACATATAGTACATGACTTCACACTGGGACTGTTTTATGTTTACATTATCTATCCTGTTTTGCACCATTTTGTTCAGTCCAGTTACTCCCCCTCCCCCAATACTGTATCTGTACATGTACACATACATGTATAGATGTTCAAGCTCACACACATGACTTTGTTCCATGTATTTCCTTTTTTGTTTTGCAGAGTTCTCAGTCGAATGCATGAGTCCATGACTGATCTGAGAAAGCTTGTTGCTGAAACCCAAGTTCAAAGACCAAAAACTGATATAGGAGGCATAGTGGATGGTTTTGACCCACAGACAGACGGCCAAGAGGGACAAGGTAACATGACCTGACCTCATGTTCAGTGTCTTGACAAATTATTGTAGAAGTGACAATATCGTTTGTCCAATAAATATAAATAGAAGCTCTGAAAATGTTCATGTATATACATGAAGGCCAGAATCTATTTTTGGTAGCATAAACCCTGAGAAAATATTCAGTGCAATTTAGATATGTTTGCAACACTGTTCACTCTGTCCTATTCAAAGATTGTAAAAACAACACATCAGTGTCCAGTGCAGGAAAAAAACCCAAGTCGATTGCCCAGGGCAAGTAAATTTTGTTCTTGGGCAAGTGAAAATAGATATTTGGTGGTCCACTTGGCAAGTGAAATGAGCCTCAGTAGTCTTGTTAGTGATAATTTCTAATCAAAAACAATTTCAAAACTTAAGACTACAAAATGAGCAAAACAATGAGTTGAAAGTATGGATTAATTTAGTTGATAAGGCACAAACACTGCGTGTCTTTTGGGCAAGTATATTTTAGTGGGGGCAACTTAACTGAAAACTGAAATGTACTGGCCCACTGGGCAACTGGATTTCAAAATGTCTTTCCTGCCTTGGGTGTAGATAGCAACTTTTAAGATTTGCAGCATTGAACCATGCTATATTTCTGATGCACTTTCAAGACAAATGACGTTGGATAAACAATTGATCAATGTACAACAGTGTACAATAATCACATGTTTAAATTTTAAATACTTTTTTTTTAAGTTGCAAGTCCAACCAGATTTGTGTCAGTGCTTGACAAAAGAAGACAGGAGATTAAACAACAAGATAATGCAGAAGAAAGCAATGTTGAACTAGATGGAGGTATGGAAAGTACAGCTGCACAGAAAGACCAAGATGAAGGTGTCACCATCTTCAGGTATACTCCAATAAAAAAACTTTCCAGGAATCATGAGTCTTTTTTCCATTGACTGATACAGAAGAAAATTTAGTTGCACACATTTGAACACAGATCTTTCAAATCAGAGTCCTTGACCGGTTTCTTCAAATTGGTTCTTCCTTGACTGGGTTCTTCAATTTCAGTTTGATTTTGTAACTTTTCAGTGAGGATTTCTGTTTGTTTGTCCTTCAGTTTCTAGCTTGAGTAATCTCAAACCACACTAAACATAGAAAGGAAAAACATTTTTATACAAGAAAATTTAATACTTCGATTAACTTTTAATCATGGGTTAGCATTAACTGGTTTTTAAACAACTTGACTCAGAATGCTTAACCATTTTGCTACCGCACCTTCCTGCCTATCCTTTAGTCTTTGTTGGATAGACCTTTTTAGCTTGGGCAGTTCATCGTCTCTGATTACAGACCACATGATATTCTTTAGAGAATATTATTTTACACATCTAAAAAAATAATTAAGTATTCATTCATATACATGCGACCATTTGAAAATTTAAAAGTGTAAATTCCCAAGAGTATCATCACATGGTCTGAAATGGAGTGACAAACTGCCCAAGCTTTAAAGATCTATTTATGGTGAGTTTTGGCCAATCCTGTTAAGGCTTCTTTTCAATACCTCACTACTATTGCAATGACCCCATTTTAGGTCAGTGTCACATCCATCATTGTCACTTGGTGAAAAGGGTCTTATAGTCCCTGCAGGGTATGACATCAGCATGAATGAGGTAATGAGATAATACCTTGAAGTTACTGTAAGCTTATTAGTGTACAGTTACATGTATTAAATTGTTTTACAGTATGAATTAATTGTAATCAGTCAAAAGTCCTTTACAGAATTAAGTTAGCTATTAAGGGTTGAATTCTTCAATTATTTTTGTCAAATTGACAGTCATACTTTCTTGTTCAGTTGTTGCTTCACGTTGTTTGGAAAGACCAGTCAGAATATTGATGTTAACAAATATCTGTGAAAAGAAATAAAGGTAAAGGTAAAAGGTAAAGTCTGCATACGAGCCAAGTGGCCCATCAGGCCGGAGCTTATCCCGGTTTTTGTAGCATGAAGCGACTAGGAGTATTTCTACTCCCCCCTGGATGGGATGCTAGTCCATCGCAGGGTTACCTCCAGCATTAAGTTCGCCGGTACCCATTTATACACCTGGGTGGAGAGAGGCACTGTGGAAGTAAAGTGTCTTGCCCAAGAACACAACACAGTGTCCCCGGCCAGGGCTCGAACCCGGGCCACTCGATCTGGAGACGAGTGCACTAACCATGGGGCCACCACGCCTCCCATGAAAAGAAATAAAATTGTCCAGTAATACATGCAGGGTTCCAGATCAGTTTTCAAGGCAGGGTGTCTAAAAGGATTTCCAATGGATCAATTACCGCTGCTTCCACCAAATCAATTATAAATTTTCTGTTAATTTGTTGGGTCATCACATGTAGCTGATCTTGTGAGGTTTTTGACCTGAGAACCCTCACTTATCTGGAACACTGACATATATAATTATGTTATGTTAATGGTTAAGTCTAATATTTTTCAGTTGAATTACCAACGTGACCAGGTTGCTGCAATCAAAGATAAACAACAGGAGAAAGAACAAACTGATGATAGGGAACATTCTCAGGTACACTCCTGTACATGTATTTCACCCTGTAATTTACAGCTGACAAGTTAATATCTGTATACAGTCAAACCTCGATTATCCAGACTCGTTGGGACTGGAAGAAATAGTCCGAATAATCGAGGTACGGATAATCGAGGTTCGACTGTACTAATAAAGTTAAATATATATATTTTATTTTTTTAATAAGATTATTATTTAATTAGTATCTTACTTTGTTTCATATTCACTCAGGAAAAGCCTTTTTCAGTAACAACTGTGACATCACCAACAGAACACAGTACCATAATGGGTGAGATTGTCATGTCAAGGTTATTGTGAAATTTAGTTTACAGCTTACATCATACAAGTGTTAATATGATACGTGATAGAAAATTAATGACTTTTTGTGAAAGGAAGGGCTTCGTGCCTCATAAACTTTCAACTTAAAATAATTCATGAAGACTCTCTGTGGATCATTTTGTGGATCATTTTTAGTTGATGGTTGAGCTGATCAGTAATGCAAATGAAAGAGAACTCAAAGTTAATACGCTTTAGTTTGTTTCAGTCTGTTATCTCTTTTTGCATTTCTATTCCATATGTATTCCTGATGAGATGACAGTGTTCTGTATAATTAATTTTTTTGACAAAACTAGATTTAAAAATTACCATGATGATAACATTTTGTTTTTGTTAATTTGTCTTCCTGTTCGTGTTCTCAAGATTTTCAGGGGACGTCACATGAGTTTGATACTGACGAGGGGAGGACAGATGCTGGAGATAGCATGTCAATACAAACAGGCACAACTGTTCCTATAAGTCGTAGGTAAGTTATGTTGTTTGTTTGTTTTTTACTGTTGTTATTACTGTAGTTGTTATTATTTGAGTGGAAGTCTAGATGAAAGAGGGAAAGAAGTTGGGTTGAATTGATGATAAGATGTCGTGACGTGACATGACGTGACATGATCGGCAAGGCGTGACATTCAAGACAGTGTTTTAACGTTTTTCTGTATTGGTTCGATAATTTCATTAGGAGACATCCTCAAAGAAAGACAAGAAAAAAGACAAAAAAGGAGTTGGTATGTACATTTTTTATTTTTGCAAATTTTAAGATTAATCACAATTTTGGTTGATCATCTGGCCACTTACATGTAAATGTCTTACTTTACTCTGATCTCTCCATGGCGTTGAATGGCGAAATTGATTATAAATTAATTTTGTTTATGTCTTTGTTTATTTGTTTGCTTGTTTTGGTGGAAGCTTCTTACCTACAGCTCTTTTCATTTATCTTAGGAAAGAGAACAGGCAATAAGAGAATTCTTGAATCAACCAGCAAGGAAAATTTCAAGGTATGTTTCGAGCGCTACATGTACCTCCCTTGTGCTGCAAAGCATAACGACAAAACAATACAACTAAACACAAGCACAAACACAGAAAGAAGTTGTTACAGTTTCACGGGTTTTACTCCAACTTGTTCTGAGCCGGGAGTTTTTGTCATCTACTTGTGGTTTCGGAGACCAAGAGTTATGGTTCAAAATGTAAGGACTGTTGTTCATCTGGTGTGAGAAAGTTGATAATGTGTGAAGCAAAAGGATGACTAGGGACTTAGATGAATTGGCCATGTTCCCATTTGCTTTATTTCCTCAATGTAATCATGTCAGTGTTAATTATGTCTTGCAGACACAAGTCGTTCACGGATATAAGACACTTAGAGAGAGAAACGTTTTCGCAGAGGAGTGAAAGCATCAGCATCAGCACAAGGTACAATAAGAATGCAACAGTATAATAGATTGTCAGCACCGAGATTTCCCAATCGTGTATATTTTTCACTTGAAACTGCTTTCCGCAGGTCAGACCTGGAAAAAGCAAAAAGCCAACCAACATTGTTGGACTTTGACGAAATGATGAAAAACGAGTTTACAGGGTAGGCGCACTTATTAGAAACGTTTTCGTTAGTAAAAAAAACATTTTGTTTGTATTCTGTGGATTTTGCAGCATGGAAATGTTTTTTTTTTATTTGTTGGTGGGGGGAGCAGTTTTTGTGTGAGCTACAAGTGAATAAAATCTATTCTACAGGTCTGGTGAAGCACTGTTTGATGAAGTTCGTGAGCGTACTTGGTATGTGTGGTTCGATGAAGTTTATCCACCCACTCCTGCTATTCCTGAAATCAAATGTAAGTTGATATCAGACTCTCTAACAATTATTGCCAAATATTTCACCTGGTGAACTTTCACTTTGACGCTTTCCTCTTTAATTAACCTAAAGTCGTTGCGTTGCGTTGCGTTGGTCCAGGGAAAAAAATACGCATCGCAACGTAACGCAACGTAACGCAACGTAAAGCAACGTAACGCAACTTAGCGTAACGCAACGCAACGTGTGGCCTATCTAAGGTTACCACCTGGCCGGACATAAAACTCTGAAGCCAGAATAGATTTAAGGAACCGTCGAGTTAGGATCGTTTTGGCAGTCAAAATATTTTGCATTGCCTTAGTCAAAAGTGACTTGTTAACTGTTTTTAATTCGTGCTCTAGTTGATCTGCAGAGTTTGACTTCTCCCAGACCACACTCGCAAAGGTAAGACTGAATTAGTATAGCTGGTTTTCACTGTTACGCCATCAAAACTAAAAAGAATCTGGAATATGATAGATGAATGATATATACACAACCCCTCCAAGATTTAGGTCTGTGCGGTTTTTCATTCGCGCGTTATTCGAAGAAGTGTTCTTCTTGTGAAATAACAGTTCAGTTAGTAAAAACTTAAGCAATAACTCATTTTTTGACCCACGCGAGAGACTTCTCGGGTCGCCATTTTAATGTCATGCAACGCATAAACTTGGAAATTCAAACGTCTTCTATTACAAAACGAAGAACCCTTTAGTAAAACGTCAAGTTCTTAGAGGGTCTTACATGCGATGAAATCAAAACTTCAGAAGGATTGGTAATTTTTGATTTTGGAAAATGATGACGTCACATGAAAACCGGCCACAGGAAATCGTACATGACTGTAGACGTAGTAAATTTACACCAAGAGCGATAGTTGAAAATTGTCTCAAAATTGCACCAGCCTTTACGCGAGTGTAATGTGACAGAAGTTTTACTTGTACGACTGAAAAATATACGCACGCGCGCGTTAATTTGCGGCACTGCAGTGCAAATTAAAACTTCACGATAAATTGGCCAGCTCTCAGCCAATCACAATAAAGACATTTTCTCAGTCATACAGTAAAATATTCAGCAGTTAATTCAAGACTAACTGAAAAGCCTTAGTGTTACTAGTATAGCATAGCACGTGTGATTAAAGGTATCTTAGAGCGCAGTTTTGTTTCCACACAGCAAGTCCACAGCCGTTGTTATAGACAACGATATACTAGAAGACATCCAAGTGATCGAGCCTGAGATAAGAAGCTCAGACCGGGAGCTGTACAACGTAAGTGAAACTTTATCCATCTTGGCAAAAACTCTTATAAACATTTTTCATCTTGAGCCAAATTTATAAATCTACAAATGTTCTGTTTTGGTTTTGTTTGTACTATAGGCCCTTCAAGAGGAAGTTGAACGACTAACCGATTTGCTCGAAACTACACAGAAACCGGAGTCTACTGCTATCTTTTTATGCCGAAGAGGTGCTGTCTTACGCAAGGTAAATAACCAACTTTAGATCTTTTTTCATTATAAGAATATATTTTGTAACAATGTTGAGGCTGAAATTTGCCAAATTTTACGAATATTTTAAGAATAAACCCGAGGCTGAGATTTTGAAAAGAGTATGATTTTGTGTGTTGAAAATTTGTAAACACAATACAGTTATATGTTTTGAACTAAACCGTGAAAATTCTTCCTTTCTCTAAACAGCAAAACTAGGCACAAGTCATAACAGGGTTTATTACCTGCAGTCTGGCTTCAAAATTACTTCAACGCCAGCAAAGTCAATAAATCATAAATGCCATATGCTATAATTTAAGAATATTCACACGTACGAATATTTTAAGCCTAAAATCGGTAGAAAAATAATAAATTTTAGCCTAGGCCAGAAAAACAACAGCCTGCGAACGCAGACGTATTTTCGGCTGTCACTTGGTTCCTTTCGGCGGAACCAAGTGACAGCCGAAAATGCGTCTGCGTTTGCAGGCTAGAAAAACTATATTCGTATCAAAAAAGAGTATACAGCTCAAATCCGCAGTAATCATGGCGTTGCAACTTCCGTGACTTTCAGAACTGACTGTTTAATGCGATGCCACTTACTGCCTTAAGAAACGTCGGGTTCCACGTGGGTCGTCGTTGTTATATAAGTTGTGTTCTATTTGTACAGTCTTAGTGGTTCTAATTTGAATGGGGCTTTCTTTTCATCTGCAGCTCGGATATTTGAAGAGGGCGTGGGATGACTTAAACAGGTGAGAGGAGAACGGGAATGAATTCACAGCTCATGTAAAACACAAGTAACAGGGATCTATAGTATTTTGCTGATACACGCGTGTTGTTCTGGTCTTGTCTCCCTTTCTTCCTCCGTGGCATTCAACAATCATATTATGAGCCCGAGTTGGAGGAGCGGTGGCCTCATGGTTAGTGCGCTCGACTCCGGAGCGAGCGGTTCAGGTCTGAGCCCTGGCCGAGGGCATTGTGTTGTTTTCTTGGATAAGACACTTAACTCTCACAGTGTCTCTCTCCACCCAAGGTGTATGAATGGATACCGGCCATATTAATAGTGGGGGTAACCCTGCGATGGACTAGCATCCCAACCAGGGGGGAGTAGAAATACTCCTAGTCGCTTCGTGCTACAGAAACCGGATATGAGCGCCGGCCTGACGGGCCAGTTGGCAGACTTCACCTACATGAAAAAAAATGGTTGATTATCTCTCAGAGAATACGTGGACGAGTAGATTCTCTAATGGTAGCAGTTCGAAGCAATTTTAAGCATTTTTAAGCCAATAGAATAAAACCTGAAAAGGCTTAATTAAGGATACGGGTCTTCCAACAACTCAAAACACCGTTGGAGGTTATATGGAATAACTCATTGTTTCTTGGAATTTCCTTCATTCATGTGGTGTATCTTTTGTTGCCAGGTCTATTGAGCTGGAACCTAAACTGCTGGATGCTTACTGGCACAGACATCTGTTGCATCTGCTACAGGATAATCGAAAGGTAACATGTCCACTGACCTCCTCTCGATTAGTGTTTAAAGACTGTAAACAGACTAGCTTGCAGCGGAGCCTCATGTGCGAGGATATCATTACATGTAATGCCATATGAGATTTGAAGACTCCCTACCTGAGCCTTAAATGCAAGCTTGTTCCAGTGCAATACCGTCCACAAACAGTAAGATTCAGAAGATATCCGCCAGTGCATGGAGAGTTTCTTTCGCCATTTCGAAGACGACCAACAACCACTGCACACTAATGGCTGACAGTGTACGATAATTCAGCCATTAAGATTGCAGTATTTGCTTTAGTATACAAATAGAATTCTACTTATGGTGTTTATTATTGTGTCTTTCAGTCAGCTCTGGATGACTTGTCTTTCATTATCAAGCACAGTAGTACGCAGGCTCGAGCCTTTCGATCCAGGTTTGGGGAATTGTAGAAAGAACAGCTTATGTTTGTATCGTTTTCTTGCAAAACACGACCTAGATTATACTTACAGTTCTCTGACGAACGAGTCGCTCTTGGATTCAATTTCGTGTTTACATGCTCTATCGTAGTTGACAAATGAGTGTATTAAACATCATGTTCGATTTTAACTGCAGGGCAGAATTGTATCGTCTGGAAAATGACGCCACAATGGCCATTGTCAATTACTCTCAGGTATCAATGATCAAGTACACTACAAGAATTCCTTCAGTTTTCTCACTGTTAGTCGAGCAGGCGAGTGCGTAAGCACGCTCAAAAATCACCTTATAGGAGGAAACTCGAATCTCGGAGGTTGAGAGAAATCATTCTTTTTCTTCACGGTCGCTCGCGAGGACGCCCACCTACCAGACTAATCCCTAGAAATATGACGGATTTCTTGAAGTGCTATAAAACCGTGCGTTGACATTTGTTCTAGCTCAGATCTCAAAATATTTGAGTATTCTACCTGCACACAAACTGACCAAAATAATGTGTGATTTGGTTTCAGGCGATTAAGTTGAACCCAGCCGATGCTGAAACCTACTATCAGAGAGCAGCCATGTTTAAAATGGTAACCTCCTTATATTTGCATTGTTATTGAAATGATATGTTTAGAAACACCTCTCTTGTTAACACTTCTTACACTTGAGTGACGTCCTTCAAGCCGAGCAACAACCAATCAGAAACAGTAAACGAATCTCTCTAAAGCTACGTCATCAGTATGGGATTTTTTGAGTTGGTGAGACTTTAGCGCGCGAAGAGAGACGGGCTCTTGTGTTTCCCTCCATCTGGAGTGGGAATAAGAGAGAGGCTGGAAAGGAATTTACACAATGTTGTGACGATACAGGAAAAAATGTCCGAGTTGATGAAAATCTTTATTTTCTTTAACTGCATGCTTAACAGCGTAGTGGAGTTGTAAGGAGAAACTATTTGCTCGTCACTTTAAAGAAGAGAAGGGTTAAGGCACTATTTACTCCGATGACACCGATTAACTTATTAAATACAGCAAGTGTAACAGGAATAACGCATGTTAGTTACTGGCATTTTCTCTAAATGAAACTGTCCTGCAGCGTGGAGACATGATTCTGGCTCTTGAAGATTACAAGATTGCAGCCAAGCTTTTGCCCTCAAAGACGGACGCCATGTTCGAGATGGGACTCTTTCGTTTTAACAACCAGTGAGTGATTCAAAAACATATCTAGTTGTCGCTTTGTTTTCGGCCAATGGAAAACCAAAACTGTGTGGGAGGGTTATGAAATCAAATTAGGTAAACTTGTACCCAATTTCTCAATTAGTGGTTTGTTAAAAAAATGCCCTTTGTTTTAAAACTATGGTACTTAAAGTTCGCTTTTGAACTTTTAGAGAGTACAACTCCGGGACAGTTACTAAACCATACATTTTTAGTCGATTTAGTAATCGTCCGTGCTTTGTATTGTCGAAATATTTCAGTTGTTTCGGTCATCATCATCTTCCAAACATTGTTGTGGTCTGTTTCCGTGATCTTGCGCTAATCACACAGTGTTTCGTTGATCATAGAAACTGGACTGCGGCTCTGAGAGATTTCACCCAACTTCTCCAACAAGACCCAGAAGATTCCAGAGCTTATACCTACAGAGCAAGAGCTCACGCCAAGACGGTATGTAATATAGTCTTGCGTTACAGCTTCAGTCACATCCTTTGAAAATTATGTTAGTACCTACATGCTTATTGTATCTAATAGCATAAAGTCGCTGAGCTTATCCTACAAACGTTTACTCGCTGTTGGCATAAACGGTGATTGAGGTTAAGTGACGAGCCAAAGAAACGACTAACCCTAAGGGTCTCCCCAGCACACCGCCATTTTCTCAGGTTACCTTAAAAGTTTACCCAAGTGTTTTACCCAAGAACACAATGATCCACCACAGAGGGCTCGAACCCGGCCCCGTCGATTCGGAGTCCAGCGCGCTAACCACTGAACCACCGCACTTCCTATAACTTATCAGTGAAAAGTTTTCATGTTTTTTGCAGGGTAATTTTGAGGCTGCATTAAAAGACCTTGCCGCTGCTGTTCATTATGATCCTCAAAATGCCGTCGCATTTTACCACAGGGGCTGTTTACTGAGGAAGTAAGAAGCGTAATTTTGCAGATGTATTTTCTTATTTGTTTCTGTCGTCTCTATGGTTGCAACTATCAATAACTACTTGTGTAACGCGAGTCGAGTAATTGCTCACAGAGACTATCAAAACGGCTGTAATTGCTGAAGAACTCTAATCTGGGTACGCTTAGGAAGTCCCAATTTATTTTAGCCCCCGTCCACTCTACGCTGGAGGAATTTGAAAACGCAGCTTTATTTTTCCGATTAGGCCTACCGTCCATACTAATCCGTCACGAAAAAGGAACTTTTTGAAAACGTACTTCAACTGGAGAAATTTGAGAACGACGGCTTTGCCTTGAAGTGTGGACGAAAAATATTTCGAGAACGACGCTTTTTCAAAACGATGACATCACAATGATCATGTGATTTATCTTCCAGAGTTTTTTTTTTTTTTTCGAACACAAATCCAAAATAGCCGATGATTGATGCGTATTTAAATTCCTCCAGCTTAGTGTGGACGGAAAACATCTGATGCGTTTTCAGATGGAAAACGCCGTTTTCAAATTCCCCCGCGTAGTGTAGATGGGGCCTAAAGGGTGGCGAATTCAATATAGGCTCAACATCCGTTTATGGATTTGTATGATGAAAAAAATCAACCACATAAGTGTCACTAAATGCGCTATAATGTTTATACGGAAAAAATGTCTCTTAATAATAATCTCGTTTCTTTATGGTTTCAGAGTTCATCCGAGGAGAGCCTTGCAAGATTTCAGTGTGTCTTTGCTTCTTGACAATTCTGAAGAGAACGTCAAAGCGTTTTTGCACCGGGGTATTCTGTACACCGATCTTAAGAGGTAAGGGGCTACGTAGCTTATTTTTGCCGCGTCGAATCCTACAAGACTGGTTACAATGTTTGAATTGGTTGTTTTTCAGATGGGAGGATGCTGTCCCTGATTTCGAAGCTGCTCTTCAGTTGGATTCCGAGTTAGCAAGTGCTCATGTCAACATAGGCCTGATTTACATCATCAAGTATAGCAACTATCACAAGTACGTAAATAAATTAATTATATAAACAGCGGTGTTTTACAAGGATTTTCAACACTGAAAAGCCGTGTAAAATTTTAAGAAAAACCTTCCCCTAGATGGTCAAGCCAGGCGGACAAAATCATTCTTACAGCCGGGAAGTTTGCCCAGTGCCCAACACTTAATTAAACCTCTGGTTTAGTTTGTTTGGCTTCACCAAGTATGTTGTTGTTGTTATATATTTCTATAGGGCTGTTCGCCGGTACACAGCAGCCATTCGGGTTGATCCCACATACATCAGAGCTTATATCTGTCGAGCTGAGGCATACCACAAACTCCACATGGTGGGTATTAAATGATGGTCTAGTTTCGGCCACCTATCATTTGCGTAGTTCTGCGCGAGTTGTGATTCTCCCAATCAGTGTTGTATTCATGCTTGTTCTTTTTCAAGATTTCTGGTCTTTTCTTCTATCTTGACCATTCATAGTATCTTTTACTTGACTTGATACTATCAAGATATCTGAATATCTTTTTCTTTCTTTGAATATATTCAAAAACTAACGAGTATTAATAATATTTTCTCTCGATCGTATACTTGCATTCCTTTGCCTATTATAATAGGCAAAGGAATGCAAGTATACGATCGAGAGAAAATATTCTTAACTTTCTAAGCAAGAAGAATATTTCTCATTCTACGGGGAGTTTCGTTTGTTCAAAACTATCCAAATACGTTATTTTAAATCATCTTTTCAACGTATTTTGAGTTATTTTGGCCATGTAAAAAATTACTTTTATTAAACTGAAGGGAACCTGAAAATAGTTCTTTACTAAGATAGAAAAACACCAAAGAGATAATAATAATAAACCATAAAGGAACAAGGATGGAGAAGATTAACACGAATTACAAACGACGAACTTGAAAAATGTAGGCTAATATTTTCAAGATGCGCAAACCGTGACGTAAGTCCTTTAAGCAAGAATTTCCTGAGGAAGAGAAGCACCGAAAAGGTGATCAGAATAAATAACGACATTCAACAGTGATAATTATGATTGAGGGAGAGTGGAATGGATTATGAATTTGGTAAACTAATGTTGACAATGTTATCATTTTACAGATTCAAGAGGCAATCCTAGACTACACGAGAGTAATTCACATGAGACCAGACATATCCGACTACCACATGGCCAGAGTAAGTACACGCCTTTGATACATTTAATAAACGAAGCTAACCTAGATTGTAAAGTATCATTAGCGGTGACATAAGTACAACACATCTTGCCTGAACCTGGGAACTAGCTGAGCCTGCAAATAGTCTGCAAGGTTGCTAAGCAGCAACATTCTGACTATGAAACCAAGCTGGCCTGACAGTATGCTCCCTCAGAGCCAACCTCTCGTGCGCTCTCATCAGTTGGAGCTAATTGGAACTTCATTGCATGGCTTTTTCACAGATGGTTTGAGTTCTCGCATCAATTTTCGTCATCGTTTTATCCGGCCTCAAGAATTCTAAACGTTTCCAGATTCAAAAAAGATTTGGCAAAACTGATTCCAGTTCACCGTACAGAATGCCAAGTGCAGTCAAAATCCCTCCCTTTTAAGCTGATACTAATGAACATGGTGTTTGTTTCCAGGGAAAACTGTTACTGGAGCAGAACAAATTAGAGCTGGCAAGTTTTCATGTCAGGTTTGTTTTCCATATTCATCGTAAAGTAAATGGTGCTCGGACCTTCTAATGGTTAAGATCTGTCAAAAAAAAAGTGGTCAGGTGAAAGAAGAGCAACAACAATAGCAACTATTTATTCATCATAGGATAACTTTTACGATAAATTAAGTTACATATACACAAGCAAAAGGAGCAATGGTCCCTTACTAACCTCTGACCAGTATCACGCTCTGTTCCAAGTGTGGTGATTTTTCGTTCAATGGTTCATTGTGTTTTATTAGACAAGCCGCTGACCTCAACAGTGGGTTAGGAGCGTCTGCAACTCAGCAAGCTGTGGTGCAGAGTTTCTTGAGGAACTTCGACCAGGTAATGTCAATCTTTGAAAGTAAGAAAACTTTTTTTACTAAAATAATCTTTTATTCTGCAGTTATAATTTACTCTTATTCTAAATCTAACTTTTCCAGAGCAGCAAATTAGGCTCCTTAGACTCGTCGTTGATTTTTGTCACAAGTATTTGTTTGACTTGCAGGCCATTGAAGTTCTTGAACGAGCAACTCGTGTGAAACCTGTAGCTCCTTTGTTCATTCTCCTGGGAAAAACCAACATGAAGGCCAAGAGATTTGAAAACGCCATTAGCAGCTTTGAGAGGGCCATCAAGGTCATGGTATGTGACTCGACTTCTCTTTTCTTTCCATGCTGCATGTACACCTCCTGTGAGGCAGAGGAGGAACGTTTTTATTGGACACAAGCTTTTCACCTATGAGCAAAAATGCTTTGATTTCGTTCTAAAACGAAATCCCGGTAATATGGCAAATAGTTCTTACTCTGGGGGAGCAGGGATGGCTCAGTGGCCAGAGTGCTCGCCTCCCACCAATGTGGCCTGGGTTCGATTCCGGTCCGGCGTCATATGTGAGTCGAGTTTGTTGTTGGTTCTCGCCTTGCTCCGAGGGTTTTTCTGCGGGTTCTCCGGGTTTCCTCACTCCTAAATAACCAACACTCCAAATTCTAATTCGACCAGGATAGAAAACCTGCATGAAAACCACCTAAGGCTGATGTGGCTTCCTTTCTAAATATTGTAATTTTAATTTTTAATTTTTAATTAATTGATTTATTTTTTTGTTGTTGTTCTTGAATACCACCCTTTTTCATTACCGTAGAATTCCGAAAGTAACAGCCCCCGTTACATTCGGATTTAGCGGGCAAAAGAAGCCGTTACTTTCGGAATTCTACGGTATTACTTGTATTGCTATCGTTGCTGGCTGAAGTACTCAGTTTGGTTTCACTGAAGAAGCCTCACTATCAGATATTTCTCTTTTGGTTGTGCGCAGAAAACTCCATGCCCTTTTCCTAAATGCGGAAATTAAACACATTATTTCTCGGCCTTTGTGTATTTTCTCCCGCGCCCTTCGTTCTCCTTTCCTCTCTCACCTCTTTCCTCTCTTTCTCCTCTTCTAGTAAGATAGATCGTCATTTCTCAAGCTCACTTTTCAGTCATACCTTGATACTTCTTTCCAGCTGACCTCCGATGGCTCAGCTGTAAGAAGCCTTTTGTTTAAACAAGAAGACCCTTGTACCACAATCAAAGACAGGCCGCTATTTTTTGTCACTTATGCATGTACTATTCATTGGTGGAGGTGCGGTGACCTCATGGTTAGTGCGCTCGACTTCGGATCGGGCGGTCCAGGTTCGAGCCTTGGCCAGGGACATTGTGTTGTGTTCTTGGGCAAGACACTTTGCTCTCACAGTGCCTCTCTCCACCCAGGTGCATAAATGGGTACCGGCGAACTTAATGCTGAGGGGTAACCCTGCGATGGACTAGCATCCTATCCCAAGGGGAAGTAGAAATACTCCTAGTGGCTTTACGCTACGGAAACTGGGATAAGCTCCGGCCTGATGGGCCACTTGGCTGGTATGGGTACTTAAAACTTTTATCATTCAAAGCACCTGCGCAGTTTCTGATCGTTTGCTCGACTTTCTTCCTTCTGCAGACTCCATGGAATCCTCGCCATGAAATGCCAATAGAAGCTGCGTCTGTTCATTTCCTAATTGGCATGTGTCAATCAGAGCTTGGAAGACCCCTTGGTGCGCTGGATGCTTTCAACAATGCTATACGAGTGAACCCGGATTATGCTGAGGTAACAATATACACTGGATGGTCCCAAGAGGAGCAGTTAGTTACCCTCCCTCCCTCCCCCCTCCCCTACCACACCACCACCACCCCGCCACCCAAATCTCTCGAGTTAATCTTGGAAAATATCGAGTCGATGAGAACAAAGAAGAAAAACATCTAGCGGTTTCATATTATCCTGGCCCCACTTGTTCAAAGGCTGGATAACAAACCACGCTATCCGCTGGATAGTGATTTATCCGGTGGATAGCGTTATCCAGCCTTCGAACTACTGAAGCCTGATTTACCATTGAATTCTCAGAACGAAGATTGCAAGAGACGTGTAGCACCCAGAAAGGAGAATTGATATTTCTAACTGAAGGTATATTAACTTCCTTTCTAAGGCTTTCTACCAGCGCGGACTCACTAAAATGAAGCTGAAACACGCCAAAGGAATCCACGATTTTAACCGAGCACTGGCCATCAATCCCACTTTATTCCAGGTAAGTCGACGATGTGGAAAGACTCGAATATTGTCGTGTTTAGAAAGTGTTAGATTTTTCACACAAAACAATCACTTCTAATGTAAGCGCGCATTTTTTTTAAACGCGCTTCTCCCACACGGAAAATAAACCCACCAAAAAATCTTTGAAACAAAAATCAACCCTGAAAGACGTAATTAGTTTTGGATATAAAGAATAAGGATACCATGCATTCCTTCAATACAAAATCAATAAATCTCTAAATGAGTTTTATTTGGTTTTTGTGTCAGGCATTTTTGAGTCGAGCAGCGTACTATGGTATGAAAGGACGGTACAGCAAAGGAATCATGAGTTGTAACGAGGCCATCAAACTACAGCCTCGCAGTGTCAGGGCTTATCTTTACAGGTTTGGACTCTCTCTCTTCAGCCTCCAGTTTTCCTAGATTATTTAACTTGAAAAGTTAGGAAGTTGCTGTCTGCATAATGCAGATGACAAAGACTGAGTAATGGGTCTGAAGTGGTCGTCTTTTGGAACTTAAAAGAAAGAAAGCGCAATAAAAGTGTTCGAGTTACCTTGCGATAAAGCTGATCATTATGATTTTGTGTTTTATGGGACTGACTACTTTTAAGAAGTGCAATTTTCATTACCTTCGGATACATTTACAGGCTCTTTTTTATTCTAAAGTGACATATTTCTTATGTGGAAAATAGCTTTATGTGAAGTAAATATATGATTGTAGTAGACATACATTTAGCTTTTAGCTAAATAGTTTAGGGAAGGAGTTCTTTGAATAAACACAGCATTGGTAAAGCGAACCAGTTGGCTATTTACAAAGCGTGTTTATCGGGCAGTTTCTGGAGATAATGAAAACAAATCATAATATACCTAGAGGAAGCGGGGTGGATTTCTAATTGAGCTCTTAAACTCCGGATCTGATCGCTGCGCCGCGAAGACACCAGGTTGTGGAAAGTTAGCAGTGATTCTACGCTGAAATTTTGTTTGGCAACTTGTAGGGGAGCCTTAAAGTACAACATCAAAGCTTACAGTCTTGCTGTGAAAGATCTCACAGAAGCTGTAGCAATCGACTGCAAATGTTCACTGGCTTACTTCAACCGAGCCGTGTGCTACCATGAAATGAGATTCTTTCAGAAGGTTAGTACAACTCACTAAAAACGTACTCAATAGTTTTTGTTGGTTTGGGTTTGTCTAAAGAAGAGTAAGTTATCAAAATCTGCATTAACTTGCCAGAAATTTCGGTCGATTTTAATTTCGGACAAAAGAAGTATCCGAAAATAAAACCGTCCGAAATTTTTAAGCGTCCGAAATATTTGTAGTACAATGTGAAACTTGTAAGTAACTCCGTCCAAATCTCTTAGTTCCCTTATGATTGAGCGAACTTTAGTTGACACACTGCTTGAGATACGTAATGACTTGATAGATCTGATTTGTGTTATTTTCTCGTCGGTGTATCTGTAAAACCTTGAAGGTGCTTTAAAACTATTACCTTTTGATGTTTTTTCAGTCTAAGTTTCAAGAAAGTGTCCGAAATTTTTGTCCGAAATTTGTCCGAAATGAGGTAAAAAGTGTCCAAAAATTAAAAGCCCGAAATAGTGCGAAATTGTTTGCAAGTGATGTATACGACAACGCTCTCCGCGAAACATTCCGAACATTCCATTTGTGATTTTCTACAGGCGCTGATGGATTATGGAACTGTCATGTTACTTGAAGACACTCCAAACATTAAGGTGAGTGAGGTTGAATCATGGACGGTAGGAATAGGTTAGGGTTAACCTGTGGTGAACTTGCATCCCATTCGGAAGGGATTCCACAACTCCTGGGCTGGGTTGTTCAAAGGCCGATTAAGCTAACCGAGGATCAGCGAGAATTTTGATATCAGATTTGTGACGTTTTTTTTATTATTTTTGGAGCGGGGTGGGGGGGGGGGGGGGTGGTCTGTTTATATTGTGGTCCTTCAGTTTTGAGTTTGAATATTCTCAAACCACACAAAACATAGCAGTGAGAAACAATTTTCATCAATGAAAATTAACTTTTAACCCTTGGTTAGTGATAACCGGCTTTCGAACAATTCGGACCTGGTTGTTTCATGCTACAAATACCCGAAGTTACTTAGTGCCACTTAGCTTGTCCAGTCTCCTACAGATAGAAACAAACTGCTTAACCTTGAGCTCATGTCGTATTAACTAAGCAACTCTACTCGAATTAGGAAAACGTTCTGATCCGTGTCGCTGTGAATGATTCTTTCGAAGGGTTCCATGACCACGGGATAATCACAGGCCTTCATTTGGTACAAACGTGCATGGATAAATCTAGTTTAGGCAAAATTGAAAAAAATAGCTTCATTTTCTTGTTGTACAGACTAAATACTAAAACATCGTAAATGAATGGTGGTTATCCCCACTTGCCCCGATCCGTCGCACATCTTGGCTCGGTTACCGAGAGAGTGGCGGAAATCAAGCTTATTTCACAAAGGCAATTCCTCAATGTTGTTTTCCTTTTCTATATGTCTTAATCCAGGTTCTACAGAATCGAGGATTGCTGTATTACGAAATAGATGACATGGAAAACGCTCTTCAAGATTTTCTGGCTGCAGCTAAGGTACATAAACACGTACGTTATTGCTGGAAATAATTTTTTCTCGCTTGTCCAGTCTTTTTACTGGCGGGACCTCTACTCGTGTGCATATAATTCACTGTTATGGTTTGTTGCTTTCTAAGGTTTCTCCGCAGAACCCTCATATTCGTCACACCTTGGGTCTGTGTTACCACAGGTAAGCAAATCTTAAGCGCAAATATTTCGATCAGTGAAAATTGTTTCCGTGTCGGTAAAATGTCGGGGATTTTTGTTTTCACGCCGCGGGTGACGACCAAAAACAACTGGTTCATCACCGTTACTTGGGTCAGGTTGAAAGGTTTTCAAAATTCAAAGCGATGAAAACCAGAAGTTGTGTTGTGTTTCTTCCCTTACAGTCAAAACCCAGGTTTTATTTAATTATTTTCGCTTTCCTTAATTCTGAGGGCAGTTTTAAGGACTCTGAAGAAACTGCATTTAGAACAGAGATGAACTTGGCGAATCTTTCGTCAATGAAAATATTGTTACGTTCTCATTGTTTCTTTTAGGTTAAACCGCCTGGAGGAAGCCGTGTCTTCATACAACGATGCTCTGCGTATCGATCCGTTCTTTGTCGAGGCTTATAATGGCCGAGGAAATGCACTGATGGACTTTGGACACGAAGACGGCACCGTACTTGGAAGGTGAGTAAACGTCATTGAACGCCCGTCTTCATGTTATTCTGAACGAACGAACGAACGAACGAACGAACGAACGAACGAACGAACGAACGAACGAACGAACGAACGAACGAACGAACGAACGAACGAACGAAATAATGTATGACTAACCAGATAGAGATAAAGCTGAAAACTTCACGTTTTTGCACTTGTGTTTCAGGCATGATTATTTGAAGGCTCTTCACATGGACCCACTCTGTTTATCTGCACGAGTTAACTTGGGCTACAACCTGCAAGTAAGCAATGAAAAACAGTCCGGCTTTGTAAGTGCAAGTTGAGAAATTGCTCCACTGGCATGGCTGGTCACCTGAGTGAGTGTTTGATCCATTAATTTATTCCTTGGAAATTTTTTTTTTGTCGTCTTCTTATTTAGGTGGAGGGGAAGTTCCAGGCAGCGTGGAGCCAATTTTCCGCAGCAATAACCATTGATTCAGGTCAGCTATGTTTGAAAATTAATCAACGACTTGAAATGTCTTAGCCGAGCAAAAAAATACTTAGAGAAATGGCATGTTGTTAAAATCATAGTAAACATTTACTATACCCCGGTTGACAACGTTATATTTTTTTTTCTCCTTTAGAACAAAGAAAAAGTCTATATGTAATCTAAATGCTTTACTTCAATTTACAAGGAACAGTTTTAAGCTTTTTAACATACATCGTATTAAAGCGCATTTTAATCATACGCATAAAATTTGGGCTATACAAATTTCAATTCTATAATTGTTAAAGAAAACATCAGGAGCCAGGTTAGCAAACAATGTTTTTGTAATTTCTATTTTCGCAGGATGTCAGTCAGCTCTAGAAGGACGAGCTGTGGTAAATCTACAGATGGGTAACACGTTTGGTGCCTTTGTTGATATGAATGAAGCCATTAAGGTATAGGATTATAAACTAGCGGCTCTGAGTTACAGTCTGCTGGTTACGTATATTTTAGTTGGACATGGCTAATTCTGTGAATGATCTGGACAGAGTTATTATGTTAAACGTCGGGCTGAGTGCGAGTTGTTTCACTATCAGCATGACACCAAGAGGATACACCATGTCCATTAGTAACGTCTTTGACGTTAAAAGGGGGCTGTTTGCGTATTTTCCCCCACCGTTTTTTTTTATCAGTGGCAAAGATGGCGCAAAATGCAGTGTTTGGTCGAAAATCAGCAATAATTACCAGGTGTCGTAAATTTGCTCTTACATTGAACACTTTAGAAAGCTGACATGACATTTCGAGCGTGTTTGGAAACTGCTCTGGTAGAAGGGAGGTTTCCCACTGAGGAGACTCTCATGTGCAATGGGTGGGATACGTGTCGTATATTTTTGGAATGTAACTGGCGGATTTTGTTATCATTTGGGAATATCAGGATGTAACGGCAATGATTTTACCCAGGGGGTATGTTTTGGGGTTGCACACTAAGAGGGTCAAATAAAGCTTGAACCTCGTCTAGATTGGTCTCCTTTGGGTATTTAATTCAAATTTGTCGATGGGCTTCCCTATCCCTTTTAACATGGGTTTCGCGATGGTACAACATCCCAACTTTGTATGAAAACTATTGAAGCTAACTATTTGCCTTACGTTTTTGATCAGATTTCAAAGACTGCAGAGCTGTTGACCAATCGTGGAGTTGTGCAGCAGGTAAACCGAGTGAAACACTCTGTGATAATAACTGACTACAGTAATGAAAGAAGATGAAACGGTTAGGTTGTTGACATTGTTTTAGATAACTTTGCCATTTGGGGAATTGTGGGATGTGAGTGTTTACTTGGTCGATCAGGGAGTTTCACCGTTGGAGAAAGCATGCTAGGTAATTTCTTCATTTTGTGGTGACCAGTGACGTATAAAACAAAGCATCCACAGACAATAATTGACACCCACAGTAAAACAACAGCAGCAAGTTAACCAGACTTTGCTGCTTTGTTTTCTTATTTATTTCCAGTTCATGGGTGACTTCGTTAACGCCATCCGTGATTATCAAGCGGCAGTCAAAACCGATCCATCTTATGCACTGGCTTACTACAATGCAGCTAATGTGTACTTCAGACAGAGACAGTTCAAACAGGTCAGTTGGGTGCGGGTGTGAACATTAAAAGGGTGAAACCAATGTTAACGTTAAGGGACTTAAAAGCCGACACTGAGTTAGTTGCCAAAGATTTTCAGGGTTCTTTTTTTCACAAAAGAACTTACTGGATTCGGGCCCCTGGAACCTAGTCGTGTGGGTACGGAAATGGATTCAAACTTGAAGAAAGGCCTGGAAATTTTAGCCGAGAAAAACGTCCATGTGGGAACGCAAAGTTTTCATCTTTTCAAATGATTCTCATATGTTCCAGAACCTTTTCAGAAATTTAGTTCATATTTCAAATTTTGTCTGATCGTGCAAACCAAATTACCATTCCCAACGTTTGTTTTCTTCTTCTTCTTTGGTGGGAGAGGAGGGGGGGA
Organism: Orbicella faveolata; assembly: GCF_042242905.1. Classification (NCBI taxonomy): domain Eukaryota; kingdom Metazoa; phylum Cnidaria; class Anthozoa; order Scleractinia; family Merulinidae; genus Orbicella; species Orbicella faveolata. The sequence continues at coordinate 4,468,921 of NW_028301547.1, read as the reverse complement.
GGGGAGGGTGGGGCAGAAGTGAGAATAGTACGATTCCTGTTGAGAATTCTGTGTTGTGTTCTTTGCCAAAATAATTTCCTCGCAGATGTAGTATGAGTAATTTCCTGGTATTTAAATACTGAGGAACGAACTTCAAATCATAGACTTGACTTAGTTCAATAGACCATTTTACATCGTAGCGAGGCTAGAGTTGACCTTGTTTTGATACAGACCTCACTGCTTTTGTTGTGTAAAACAAGTTGTTCTGATGCTAACTAGTTGCATTTACATGACAAAAGCAGTGAGGTCTGTATCAAAACAAGGTCAACTCTAGCCTCGCTGCCATACAAAGGCCAGGTCACTGAGCAGACAACTAAAATTATTATTGTTGATTTTTATTCTCGAGGAAGGGGGAGGGGAGGGAGAGTAATAAGTTGTCACCCATTACTTTGATAAACAGCATTTCTCGTTTACTCCATGTAACCGGTACATTACGTTCCATCTGGAGCTTACCGTTCATGGACTAAGCCTGGTTATAACGGTCGTTCTGTTTTCTGTTTTCTGATTAAAGGCACTCAGTTACTACAACAAAGCACTGTCGTGGTATGCTGAAGATGAGTCCGCGGTACTGAACCGAGCCATAACCAAGGTACGTCACATTATTCGGCGGTCACACATGTAGCGCGCGTGCAGTTCCCGCCAGACCTGCTGTTACCAAATGCGAAGATGCCTCAAATTTATGAAATCCTATACTTTGAAAAACATAAATTCTATAAGACATTTACAACTGTGATCAGCGGATTTACTTTTATAGAGGTGCATCAGGCTAGTGAAATGTCAATGTTATTAACATTTCGTCTCTATATAGGTGATGATGAAAGACTCCAGAGGTGCAATACAAGATTTTAATCGGGCAGGTAGGAAATAAACTCAGAATTTGTCATTGTCAATTTCGATGGGGGCTGTCCGATTGGACCTCTTTTTGGGGGTACTAATCTGATCCATTCGTGTGTATGCAGGTAGAGTTTTTCTTTTAACTCTTGATATCTTTTTGTTGGCTTCTAATCTACCCAGCCAATCAAAATGGAGCAAGAAAACACCTCTCTGTGTGACTGACACTTTCTATTTTTTTTTTTTGTTTTTTTCAATTTTCCGGTAGCTCTTGTTACAATGATAGCTATTACAATTTCATTTCTATTCTGTTAACAGTGGAGCTGAATCCGTATGCGGCTCATGTGTACTTTAACCGTGCAAACCTGTATGCTTCATTGAGGAAATACAAAGATTCAGAGGACGACTATACAAGAGGTAAATAGCAACCCACCTACCCACCCTTCCCATTGCGTACATCTGTCCTTTCACCTGGTCTGATTTCGCGCTGTATTATCATCGAAGAACAGTTGGCAACTTGAAAGAGGTAGTCCCAACAGTGATCACATGTTAGATTCTCCTTATTATATGAATAGACAGTCAAGTAGACAGGTGATGAGAATAAAGATAACCATCATGTCTTGATGTACCACCAACATCGCAATGAGTAAGGAGAATTGATATTTCGAATTCAGAACTCAGAATATCCAAAAATAACCAGAAGTTTAGCTTCTCGCCAAGTGATGCTTCAAAAATTTTAAAACGGATCCGTGAGTTCGCTCGTCACATTTGATGTAATGGCTTGAGCTACTTCAACGTAAGTAATACATTGTTAATAGTGAGGATGAAAGTTAAGAGAGTTAAACCACTAGAAAGGTCTTATTCGCAAGGGTACCCCTTATGCGTGGTACCCAGGTCTTTTACGGATAATGTTCCCACGCGCGCACGTTGCGTGGGTGTTTTTTTGGAGTATGAAAGTGCGTGCTGGGTCGCTTTGGCTGTCCACCTGATCAAAATTTGCATCACATTGGGATAAACTATTTCTTAGCCTCTTACGCAGACGCTCTATGGACGCATCACGCAAGCTTTCTTCCGTCACGTGGAGGAGTGCGTGAAGAGAAGTGAGAACGTCACGCACTCCTCCTCGTCGGGGAGGAAAGCTTGCGTGATGAGAAGAACGTTCGCGAAGGAGGCTAGCTGTTTCTCCACCAGTAACTAGCTAAACATGACTTGAGGGGGATTAAGGCTCTCTTATCCTTCTTCCTTCCTTGAGTGTGAGAATTATTGTTATTTTTTGATCGTTCTTTATCAATTCATTATTTCACAGCCTTGAGTCTCAAACCCGGAGATGCTCTTGTCTACAAAAGGCGAGCTGATGTTCTTGGTAAACAAGGCAAAAAAGTGGCCGCTATCGAGGACTACAAACGAGCAATAGTCATCCAGACAAGAAAACAGTGACACGTCAAGAAGTTGCGTCTTCAAATTCAATGTTACTCCCAGTGAGGTCTACTATGTTTCTTCGCGATGTGAAGAACATTTCTCGTTTATGATTTAAGTGTTCATTGTTGTCAGTGCTAGCTAGACAGCAAGATACCTCCAACTGAGTTTTAAACAAACAGACACTGAGCTACAAGGTTGGTATTTCAACAAAAATGTAAATGAAACTACAGTTTGTAAATAAGAGTTTGTGAATAAGAGTTTTTAACCATGAACAGCATTGTTTTAACAGAATTGTAAAAAGCTTTTTATTTATTTTTTCATTAAAAACAAGTTTTTCTTTCAATTATTGGTGTAAATGCTCCTTCAGAGAAAAAGAGTTAAAAAAATTACTTGTGGTGAGTAATGTTTTCAAAGACGAGAAATCTAAATGAAATACTTGTGGCTTCAATATGAACCAGTAAATTATCAAAAAATGGAATAAAGAAATAATTTTCTTGACTATTACAGTTTCCATAAAATAAAGTTCGGCTTTGTCAAAGATAAAAAATGCTCCTTTACAAAGTTTCGTTTTGCCTTGGTTTCAAAGCGAGTCCTGATGAACTCAGGTTGATATGCATCAAGATGAACATGAAAGAAGGCACATGGGCTCGACAAATTGTGACTCTCTTTTCCAAATATGACTCGTTTTTCCAAGTGCGACCCATTTTTCTAAGTGTTCCAAATGTGACACATTTTTCCAAATTTCACCTATATTTCCAAGTGTTACCCTTTTTATCCAAGTTTGAGCCTTATTTCCAACTTTCTCCCTTTCTTTCCAACTGTGGCCCATTTTTCCAAATGTGATCCATTTTTCCAAGTATGACCCATTTTTCTAAGTCTCACCGTTTTTTCCAAGTGTGACCCGTTGTTCCAAGTTTGACCTTTTTTCCAAGTGTGACTCTTTTTTCCAAGTGTGACCCGTTTTTCCAAATGTGACCCGTTTTTCTAAGAGTAACCCATTTTTCCAAGTGTGACTCTCTTTTCCAAGTATTATCTATTTTTCCGAATGTGACCCATTTTTCCAACATTGATCCTTATTTCCAAGTTTGTCCAACTTTTTTCCATGTGTGACCCATTTTTCCAAGTGTGACCCATTTTTCCATGTGTGACCCATTTTTCCAAGTGTGACCAATTTCTCCAAGTGTGACCCGTTTTTCCAAGTGTGACCCATCTTTCCAAGTGTGACCCACATTTCAGTTTGACTCATTTTTCCAAATGTGACTCAGTTTTCCAAATGTGACTCATTTTTTGAGTGACTCATTTTTTAAGAGTGACCCATTTTTTCCAAGTTTCACCCATTTTTCCAAGTGTTACCTATTGTTCCATGTGTAACTTATTTTTCCAAGCGTGATTCTTTTATCCAAATGTGACTGGTTTTTCCAAGTGTGACCCACTTTTCTAGGTGTGACACATTTTTCCAAATTTAGTCTATTGGTGCAAGTAACCCATTTTCCAAGTGTGTCCCCCTTTTTTTCCAAGTCTGAGCGACACAAGTGTGACCCACTTTTCCAAGTGTGACTCATTTTCCCAAGTGTTACCCTTTTTCCAACAGTGACCTATTTTTTCAAGTGTGATCCATTTTTCCAAATATGACCCATTTTCCCAAGTGTGACCCATTTTTCCAAGTGTGACCCATTTCTCCGGGTTTGACCTTTTTTCCAAGTGTGACCCATTGTTCCAAATGTGACTCAAGGTGTGACTCTTTTTTTTTCCAGTTTGACCCGTTTTTCCAAGTATGACCCAGAGTTTCAAGGGTAACCCACTTTTCTGAGTGTGACCTATTTTTCCAAATGTGGCCCATTTTCCAAGCGTGACTCATTTTTTCAATTGTGATCCTTTTTTCCAAGTTTGACCCTTTTATTCAAGTGTGATCCATTTTTCCAAATATGACCCATTTTCCCAAGTGTGACCCATTTTTCCAAGTGTGACCCATTTCTCCGGGTTTGGCCTTTTTTCCAAGTGTGACCCATTGTTCCAAATGTGACTTAAGGTGTGACTCTTTTTTTTTCCAGTTTGACCCGTTTTTCCAAGTATGACCCAGAGTTTCAAGGGTAACCCACTTTTCTGAGTGTGACCTATTTTTCCAAATGTGGCCCATTTTCCAAGCGTGACTCATTTTTTCAATTGTGATCCTTTTTTCCAAGTTTGACCCTTTTATTCAAGTGTGATCCATTTTTCCAAATATGACCCATTTTCCCAAGTGTGACCCATTTTTCCAAGTGTGACCCATTTCTCCGGGTTTGGCCTTTTTTCCAAGTGTGACCCATTGTTCCAAATGTGACTTAAGGTGTGACTCTTTTTTTTTCCAGTTTGACCCGTTTTTCCAAGTATGACCCAGAGTTCCAAGGGTGACCCACTTTTCTGAGTGTGACCGATTTTTCCAAATGTGGCCCATTTTCCAAGTGTGACCCCTTTTTTAAGTGTGACCCATTTATCAAGTGTGATCTGTTTTTATAAGTCTGACCCTTTCTTCCAAATGGGACCCATTTTCCCAAGTGTGACTTATTTTTCCAAATGTGACCCTTTTTTCTAAGTGTGATTAATTTTTGCAAGTGTGACCCATTTTGCCACTTGTATTTCCAAGTGTGAGCTATTTGAATGTGACTCATTTTTCCAAATGTGACCCATTTTCTGAAGTGTTACCTATTACTCCAAGTGTGACCCTTTCTTCCAAGTGTGACCCATTTTTCCAATTGTGACCCATTTTTCCAAATGTGACTCATTTTTCCAAATGTGACCCATTTTTCCAAATGTGACGAATTTTTCCAAATATGACCCATTTTTCCAAATGTGACGCATTTTTTCCAATGTGACCCATTATTCCAAATGTGACCTATTTTTCCAAGTGTTACCTATTGCTCCAAATGGGACCCATTTTTCAAGTGTTGCCTATTATTCCAAATGTGACTTATTTTTCCACTTGTTTTGGAAAACGGAAAGGAATCACTTTCGATGAACTCTCGTGGTTTATGAAGCCATTCGTTCGACACCGCGAATCAAGTTTGGCTCGGATCGAGCAACGGTCCAGAACATGCATTTGCCGCCATGCTCCAGTTCGCGCCACTCGTTCTTTGATCGATGCAAATACAGCGAAGCCTCTGGTTGTAACATTAACTGCTTAAACGTTTTTAACCAGGCCATATATGGTTGGTGATTTGATTTACCGCATTAAATTATTCTGTCAAATGTTAAACGGCTCATACACCACAAACACCCTAAAATTGTGCAGTAATGACAGATTTGTAATCTGATTAGCACAAGCACCGTGACGTTACCAGATGTTAGAACCTATGTCCTGTTGGGTATTTTAGAGTCTCATGAATCTCGTCATAAAACATTGTTACCAAAAATATTCGCGAACAAATTTGTTGCTTTTCAAAAATGTGTAGCTCTAATTGTTTGATTTTTCTAAATAATACGATTGCTTTCTTCTGCAACTGGCAGACATTGTTACTAAAAGTATTCACTATTACATCTTCGATTTTCAACACTTACTGCTCCAGCGATCTGATTCCTTGAAAATTTATCACTATCGTTTGTACTCACTAATTATATCTATTACGGACGAATGCAGCTTCAATTGTCAGATTCTTCTTAAATTTACCGGTATCATTTTGCTGCGGACAAAAATCTACCAACAATTGCTTTTCAAAGCCACAGTTTCAGTTGTCTGATTCTTGTAAAATGTTATTGCTTTCATTCGCAAATGACAAAGTTCTAATGAAAAAAATATTTAACTGAAACCATAGAATTTATAGTTACACATTTTGAAGCTTGATAACCAGACCTAAACCTTTAACACCTCGCTGGAAGTAATTTCTAGAAGATAACTAAGCAAGCCATGAACATTTTTTCAATTGCCTTATAATTTTTCATCTTGGTTAAAAGTGACGAAAGGTCTAAAATGTTTCAAACGTTGGGACTAGATTGAAGTTTTCGTAGTTTTTTTATTTTTATTTCACAGGAGACAAACATTTACTGGACTCAAAAATCTTAGTTTTAAAAAGTTCAAATGATTGGTATAAAAATTGTTCGTCAGTTTGTGTTAAGGATGGTATATGTTGATATTTTTAGGCGGGAAAAATAAGAGGGGGCACCCCCTTAAAATGTTTGTCAAAAACGTTCCCAGGGAAAACGTTGTGCAAATGTTTTCCAATTTTCCCGCCAAAAGTCTTAGTATATAGACGGCAAATTTTTTGACGACACCTTTGTAATTAATTTAATTGAATTTCAATCAACTAAGCATGATTTGTCAGTTAGAATTTGCAATCATCGGTCGTTTGTCAGTACCGATGTCGAGATTGAAGCATGATTTGTTAGTTAAAACTAGGAATGATCTGTCAGTCGTCAGGAAGAATTTTCAGATCAAAGCATGATTTGTACTCCCCATTTAGCTTCACTCCACCCTTGGACGAAATTTATCTGTCTTCGCACGGCTCTCCTGTTTTCCAAAGCCAAGCCTTTTACAGTGAGACTTCTGGATGCGGGCCACTTGGAACAATTGATAGCGATATTTTTTTCTGAAATAAACCAGTAACATTGAAGAATACGAACAATAGTTCTTAACAAAATTGAAAACCCAACAAAGTGCGAAGTGTTTCGAACCTCTCAGGAAACTTTGTCATTTGTCGATTTGCTAGTTTCGATCCTTAATTGTATATGCTTATCCATGATCAACGGTTTCGGTTTAGTTGTCGCAAAATGACTTTTGAACTGAGCTTAACTTTCGAACATGACATGAAGATTTACAACTATGATAATTCGCCGTCAAGAACTGAATCTCTAAGACTGTATATTACACAGAGGAGTCGACAGTGTTTTCACTTGCCGTCACGAGAAGCTACCAATCCATTGTTGTCAGCTACAGTTTTCATTGGTTAGTGTTCTACTTGGTGGTCTCCAACTGTAATCCCTTTTTGTGATATGAAACAAAAGGCAAGTTGCAGACAATTTATAAATATGCTGTGCTCGACCAAGCGTGTGAGTTAAATTCAGTCTATAAAATCTCGCCTTTTCATATAATAGCGACAGAGTAACGAGAACATTTGATAACGGTGCATGCACCGCCCGGAGACGAACTGCAGTACAGCAACAACAGTTTAAATTTAGATCAGCAACTCAAAATATACCTTACGCATCACAAAATGGCAGAGGTTAAAGTGGCCAACTTTCATAAATATGCGTCTTCCGTTTAAGTTGATTAACCCGTTGTATACCAAGGGGGGTGGTATTTATTTGTCCCAAAAATGAGTATATATTACAAAAATGCTTGTCAAGCTCATTCTTTACAATAAAACCCTATAAAACCATATATATTTAGAAAGTACATTAAATATTCTTTCACGTCAAGTATACAAATTATGACACATGTCAAAATTGTGACGTCATGACAGGCATAATTTTCATAATTATGCACATTTTTAAAGAAAATTTGAAATCACTTGCTCTCAAGAAAAAAATCCAACTATTTCCAATCCTAATCAACTTTCTACAATGTTTCAAGGGATAAGCAATATTTTTTAGGGCAATATACCCCAATTGGGAGAATTTAAGACAAATTATAACTTCCTATTACAAGGAAAAAATTCTTAAAATAAAAACATCATAAGAAATATTCTTAAGATACAAAGAGTTCCTCTGTGGGTTATACAACCACTAATCTTGTGCCTCAGTAGCTCATAAACAGGCTCTTAAGCAATACAGAGTTAGTTTCTTAATGTTCTCCTTCTCCCTCTTTGATATGGCCTCCCTCTTCCTTCTTTCAGCCGCCTGGGGCCATTTCGACTTTCATCTTCAAAGAAATAGTCTTGCATTGTGTGGTATCTTTGAAAGCATGGCTCAGGACACATTCTCACACCACAAATGGCACAGCTGTATATTGTTTTAACTTTCTGAACATGCACCTTGCAGGTTGATCGTGTTTCGTTACTTACAGGGTAATGAAAATGATCACGATTGAACCTTATATCAGGGATAGGAACAGGGGTCTGCACTAATCCTGTGTCCTTCCGGAAGCACTTTAACTAATCAGCAGCCTTGAACTAATCCACTGATCAGTTGCATTCTAAACTCTAGAGCTCTTTTACTGACATGATTTTGTGACCTGGTGTGGAGAATATGTGCATTTGATACACACACCTCTATCATGTAAAAGAAAATTTTGTAATACCAGACTGACCCCTTCATTAGTCTAGCATACGCAACACTTCTCTGGTCAGACACATCTACGCCACCCATGTAGGTGTTGTAGAGGTCAATTACACCTGGTCGATTGAATTCCTTCTTTTCCCACTTCCCGTTTGTTTTGACTGACCGCTGCACTGTGCTTGAGTCAATGAATGAGTTGCCAGGAATCGGATACCCGTGTTTGTGTGAAGAACTCTGGGATCGCCAGGGGGCAAACATTGCTAGTCGCTAGAAGAAAATGTATGGCGAAAAGTTGCTTCGAGGTACAAGAAACGATTTGTGAGAGAGATCAACGCTTTTTCGCCGTCGTTTTTATCGCGAATGGATTTGGGCAATGTTGATATGTGGAATATGTGAGTTTTTGTTTGAATAACCGTGAAATATGTGATAAAACCTACCGATAAACTCCGTTGCTTACGTGAGCGTTATTGAGAAATTTACATCACGTAATGGTCTGAAAATATTACAAAATTAATTAGGGATAAATCGAGAGGAAATAACCCAGTAAAGCCTTTCAAGTTGTGTGCAGGCTACTTTTGGCTTATTTGAAAGCTCAGTCATACAAATAATACTGGAAATAAGCCCGGTGGTGATCATTGTACTGTCTGGAGTTGATTTAATGACAAATGAGTCCGCGCGACTCATGCTGTGTGGCTACCGTGTTGCTCAAAGCCTTCGCTCTGCTTTTACAAGCACATATTTCAGTGGTTTCCTTTTCTACAACAGATCAAGGGTGGCTCCTTGAATATATCTCTGAGTATTTGTATTTAAAAGTGCCATTTGTGCGTAATTATGCTTTCCAAAGTTTGGTATTGACGGTTGAGTGAAATTGCCTGACACAAAGGTTAGTGGTTCCTTCTGCAATTTTCGATTTCTGTTTTAGAGCTTCTTTTCTGTCTTTATATGTAACTTCTCGGGGGGTCTTTTCTACCATTTGCTCCAGGTAGCCTCTCGAGATCAGGCGTGTATTGAAATTTTCAAAATTCTATTCAATGTATTTCACAATAAACCTCACGCAAGCAAAAGGGAGTTTATCGGTAAATTTTATCACTTATATCACGGTTATTCAAACAAAAACTTACATTTTCCATGTATCAACATTGCCAAAATCCATTTGCGAAAAAACTACAGCGAAAAAGCGTTGATCACTCCACAAAATCATGTTTTTGGGCGTCGAAACAACTTTTCGCTATACATTTCCTTCTAGCGACTTGCAATGTTTGCCCCCTGACGATCCCAGAGTTCTTTGTGCAATTACGGGTATCCGATTACTGGTAACTCATTCATTGTGCTGGTGGGAAGGGTAGCTAAAACACTAACTGGCTTCCTGTCACGCCATGTCACGCAAGTCAAATTTCCCTTTTGCCTGTACAGACACTGCCCTCTTACAAGATCTTTCACTGCCTTTTCTTTGACACCACAAATCTCCTTTGGCAAGTGTACCCTGTTGGACCTTACAGTGCCACATGCAAGTGTTTTCCTTACTTCTAGCTCCTCAAACAAGGCTACAGATGTATAATAATTGTCCATGAAGGCATAGAATCCTTTATCTAGATAAGGTTCCAACACAGACATAACTGCCTTCCTCCCTAAATCTCTCTGAACCTCATTGTTTTCCTTGCCAGTGTAAATCTTGCTATTCAATACATAACCACTGCTGGACTCTGCAAGGGTGAAAGCCTTTATCCCGAATCTTCCTGGCTTTATAGGAATAAATTGTCTGAAGTGCACTTTGCCTTTGAACTTAATTAAAGTCTCATCTATGGCAAGTTGCCTCTCAGGTGTGTAAACTGCCTGAAACCTTGCTATAAGCAAATCCAGGAAAGGCTGAATTTTGTACAGCTTATTGTAATCTTCAGAATCTCTTGGGGGGGCACGGGTGTTGTCGGCAAAGTGCAAGTACTGCAAGATTTGCAGGAAACGTGTCCTGGACATCACAGATGGGAAGAAAGGAGAACTTAGGATGGGATCAGTGCTCCAGTAAGAATTAAGACTTGGTTTAGTTACCAGCCCCATATTTAGATAAAGACTAATCCAAGCCTTCATTTCATCTTCTGTTACTGGATACCATGCAGAGCTTTCTGCTGGCCCTCTCTTCTGCTCTGCATACAAATTAGTTTGACTAACTAACAACTGCCATACCTCTTGTGTAAAAAAGAGCTCAAAGAAATCCAAACATTTCAGGTTTCTTGTGTTGACATTTACCGGTATTCCTGGTTCTTCACTGAAGTCAATATCTACTCTGCGTTCGACCGTTCTTGACCATTCTTCAGGAAATTGCACTTCAGTCTCAGTGTTTTCGTCCTCTGCGGACTCTTCACTAGAATCCTCTGAGCTTGATTCAGATGCACCAGAGTAAAATTCCTGATCAGAGGCTCGGTGCTCGTTTAAATTAGCAAGTGGGAAGTCTTCTTCGTCGATAAATTGAATTTCAACATCGTTTTGAACGCTAAAATCTAGTGTAGCATCATCTCGAAGAGCCGCCATTTTTAAATCACCTCGCTCAAAACGTTTAACTAAAAGAAAACTCGCAAAATTCGCTAAAAACCCGCTCGATTGAAGAAATTTTCGAAAAAACTGAAGAACTACGTTGTGTAGTCTGAACCAAAATGTAGCATTAGTTTCCAGCCCCTAAAATCCCTCTTTCAAGGACGCCCGAATGGGGCCTGTATTTAAGTGGCCACATATGGCCACTTGGTACGCAAAGGGTTAAGTCATTGAAGTTTCAGTTTCTGATGAGGAAGTTTGCCATATTGGACTCTCGCATGACTCGTAGATGTCATTTTTATCGAAAGTGATTTAGTCTCAAACGTCATTAAGATGTCAGCAACCTTACAATCTACCAGCAATCGCTCGCAAAACGAAAGTTTGAAAGAAATGTTTCAGCCACACGAAGCACTCGATCATCCATGTGATTTGACTTTGTTGGTGGAAGACGGAAAAGAATTCAAAGCTCATAAAGATGTTTTGTCGAAGGCCAGTCCCTTTTTTGAAAAGCTGCTGAACAGCGACATGAAAGAGGCTAAAGAGGGAATAATTCGGTTGGAGATGAGTAACGAGTTAGTGATGTCTGCTGTACTGGAGTTTATTTACACTGGTAGCGTTCAAACATTAGCCCCTCGAGAGATGGCCGAAAATCTTGTCTTTATGGCTGATTACTTGTTTCTTCCGAAATTAAAAGCTCTTGCCATGCGAGTTGTAGAAAACTTAGAGGCCATGAATGCTTCAAACTGTATTTCAATCTACCATTTTGCAGAATTGTATCGATGCGACGAAATTCTGTCCAGGACCAGACAGTTTATCCTAGCAAATTTCACATCCGTAGCCAAAACAAACGAGTTTTTTAATTTGTCCAACGAGGAAGTTGAGATGTGGATTTCCAGTGACGAAATAGATGTGACCACCGAGGAAAATGTGTTTGAGATCATTTTAGCATGGATTGATCGAGATAAAAACGAACGAAAGAAATATTTCGCTGATTTATTTCGTCAAGTTCGACTTGTTTATGTATCACGCGACTTCCTATGCGGTGTCATTGCGACCAATTACCATGTGAAAGTTAATGACGGATGTTTGGATCTTGTGAAGGGCGCTCTGAAGGCAATTGACTCAAACAACTTCGACGATTTATCTACCCCACCAAGGAAGGCTCCGACCATTGTGGTGTGCAGTGAGGAACACGTTCTTTGTTATTTCCCTCGCGAAGACAGATGGTGCAATGTAGGAGACAGTTTAGGTTCACATCACCGAACTCAGATAGCCTCTATTTGTCATAACGAACTGTATTCTTTTTCTCCATCAAATTCAGAGGTCCCTATGTCACAAATGCACCGCTATGATTTGTTTTCTAACACTTGGACGCCATTACCGTACTATGAAGAAGGAGCTATGAAGCAGATAGTTGTCAGAAATGGTTGTGAAATTTATGGTGTGGTAACTAAATACAGGTGCCCTGAGTGCAACAGAAGACTGACTGGTTTCTGTCCGTGTCTCCTTTCATTATACGGCCAGGAACATTATTCATGCTTCAAATGCAAAGGACGACTTTCACATGCAGTCTGCCAGACTTGCCTTGAAGGCGAATTCGACGTTTCTATGATTTCGAGGTACGCACCGGAGTCAAACGTTTGGCAAGACATTACATCTTTTGATTCGGGTTTAAGGGAAAGAGTTTGCCTTGTAGCCAGTGATAATTTTATTTATTTCATTGGCGGTGGAGTACGCGGAGAAATGAACAAATACCTGAGCGATGTTGACAGGTATGACCTTAACCAAAACACTTGGGAGAAAGTAGCTGACATGCAAGAGGAGAGAATGCTGGTGGAAACAAAGGGGCGCCTGCTGACACTTGTGAAGTGTACAACGAACGATCGAACGAGTGGGAGATTATATGGGGCCTGGTCACTAGGAGGAACCAGTTCCGCCGTATGGTGTGTTGCGATGGCAACCTATACTTATTGGGTGGTTGCTATGGCGGCGACTCTGAAGGAGCAATAGTTGAGCGCTATGATTATGATAACGACGAGTGGATCAAAACCACCACAATACCTTTCCAACAGAATGAGAATGAAGAACTTGGCTTTGCAAGTGCCTGTTCAATGGAAATTTCTAAAAATAATCTCAGCTACACTGTCTTGGATTCAGCGTCAATTGGTGTGACAGAGCATTTGACAAAAAAGACAACTCGCGCTAATCAAGTGGCGAAGACTTCTCATTAGATGACTGTAATAGTAACATCGCTGTTAAGTTTTCATTGTAGCGTTTATTAAGTGCGCGAGACGCGAAATTTCACGAATGATTAACTCATAACCAAGCGTTATGTGTATTTTGTGGACGACAAGGCCTAGAGACTCATGTTGTGAACAGCTCTCGTCCGTTTCGTTTGCGAACAAACAGCGTTTCCATGAATGTATACTCAATTCTTCTACTACGCTGTACTTTTAATATTTTAGTCTTAATTTGGCTTGGAAACCTTCACGGTACTTAAACCAGATTGTTTAGAATTTTATCATTGTTTTTAATATCAGTGCAGTACGGCTGAACCCACCTTATGAGTGCTCACAGGTGACACGATCCACTTTCTATAGACGCCAACAAAATTTCACTCCATCATTTTCGCCATTCAGGAAACCACTCCCCCATCTCAAGAGAACCATATTTTAGTGACTCGTTGCCATGGTGTTCAAATTCAAGGAGTCCTTCTGAAAGTGGGAAAAAATTCCTAGCTCTCTGAAATATCTGATGATGGTTTGTTGGTAGCTTCATTGGTTCGTTCTTTTTTTTTCCGATCGTTCTTTCGATTCGTTCGTTCGTTGGTTTGTCGATGGGTGGGCTCTTTGTTTTGTTGGCTGGTTGTTTCGTTCTTTTGCTTCGTTCGTTGGTTCGTTCATTCTTTCGTTTGGTCGGTCGGTCGGACATTCGTTCGTTTGTTCGTTTAGTTGGTTTATCGTTCGCTCGCACGATTATTCTTTCCTTCGCTTGCTCGTCTATTGGTACAGTTTATTACACCCTCAGTCTGATTTTTACAAAAGTTTTGTTTAGTTAGATTTACTGACAAGCACAGGCCTTTTGCTTTGGATTGTTGCCGATATTTATGACGCCTTTAATTAATCTAATTTTTACAAGCTTATGAAGTTTTTCTATAATTAAATTAAATGAAAACCACAGGCTTTTTGCTATGGTCATTTGTCAGAGTTTCTTGTTATATTTATATTAAGTTAGAACGACAAGTCTTTAGCTGTGGATGTTTGTCAGTATTAATCACACCTTTAGTCTAATTTTTACCAGAAGTTTTTTTAAAAATCTATTTAGTGAGAACCACAGACCTTTTACCAGAGAGTTCTGCCGATATTTATTTTTTTGGAATTAAAAATGTTTTAAAGAACCTCACATTTGAGTAACCATCAAAAAGAAACAATTCTGCCGGTAGAATTATATTGCAATCTGAGTTTAATCCACCGTTATATTAATGAAATCCAATTTGATTGCAGTTTTGGTTGAGAGATTTCGTTCGGTTCTTTCTCTATAAAGAGGATTTCGCAGTCCTTTCTTTTAATTTTGCTGAAATTATGTATTTCTGCAAGCAATTTCAGAACACCTGAACGAAACTTTATATTCGATCATCAGTTTTGCTTCTCCGTATGGAGATTGGGGCCATAAATTTTACTTCTTCAAGACACACTGTCAGACGCCGCCAGCCCTGGCTCTACCCAGGATCACCATTCGCTCTTTCCCCACTGTGCTACGCCATGTTTCTCTGAGTCTTCTTCTCTTGCGTTTTCCTTCCGGTACCCATGCATATGTCGGTGCAACTCGTGGTAGGGAACTGTTATCAATTCCCAGCACGTTTCCAATCCATGTCCACCTCCTTCTCTTTGCTTGGTCGCTGATAGTTTCCATGTTAGCTCACATGTGCTTCTCTTCATTTGACACTCGCATGGGCCAATAGATTTTTAAACGCCTACGCAGGAACTTGTGCTGGAAAGTATCTAGCTTGGCTTCATCTCCCTTTGTCATCCTCCCACGATTCACATCCGTACAGCAACACAGCTATTACATTGGACTTGAATATCCTTATCTTATTGTTTGATTGATTGATTGATTGATTGATTGATTGACTGATTGATTGATTGATTGACTGATTGATTGATTGATTGATTGATTGATTGATTGATTGATTGATGACTTGAATGATTGAAAGATACCTACACTCTAATAATCAAAAAGACATAAATTTCAAACATTCGCAAAATTGGCGAATACATTTACAACACAGCAACACCTCATTTACAATTTCTCAACTACAAGAAAGATAAAAGTAAATAAATGGAGGCCTACATGAGCTCACATTGTGAGCCTATGTTTGTAATAACATTAAGCACCCATATTCTCACACTGAAACACTTCAGATCCCCCTCTTGTAGTATCACTGACCCATATGCTAAGTTAACTTTTGACTTGCGGTTTTGGGGTATTTTAGAAATCCAGTATAAGCCATTTATAACAAGGGCTTATTTTAACCTGAAAATCTTAGGGTCTTTCACTTTTTTAAGATAATTCAGTTTTATCCCAATAACGGCAAATATCACTTTTAAGCCACACATGTACGCACTGCGGACCTATTTTTTATTCCTAGTTGTCAGTCACTTTTCTTAGCTTAGAAGAACATTTTGGGAAGTTGGCAAGACCTTAGTTGAATTTTCACCGCACTAATCATTTGTCTTGTGGAGTTAACAAGGACGACACAAACTTTGTGAAATTAAGTTCAAGTTCCAGTTTATTAAAACGTTTTTGAATAATGGTTTTAATTGAGTTACTCGCGCTCGCGTTATATTGTCAAGAACTGCTCGCACGGAATGATTTAACCATCATTTTGTCCATGTTAAATACTTTGACTCGCCACCTCTTTAAATCCGA
The DNA here is from genome assembly GCF_042242905.1 of Orbicella faveolata. Lineage (NCBI taxonomy): Eukaryota > Metazoa > Cnidaria > Anthozoa > Scleractinia > Merulinidae > Orbicella > Orbicella faveolata. The sequence continues at coordinate 4,452,991 of NW_028301547.1, read as the reverse complement.
TCTTAGCTTAGCATGGATTAATAGACCACGAACATAAAAGAACATAATTTCTCGTCCCCTCTTTTGTCGTGAAAATCTCATGTAATCCAGTTATTGCGACTTTCGACAACTGTCGTGCGCAGTCGTTGACTTTGAACTATGTCAAATATTTCGCAGCGAGAGTCGTCATGGTGTGTTTTTTCTCGTTTATTGGCCCTCGCTCGCGGAGCGAGTCAGTTAAAAGCGAAAAATCTACGAGAGTTTTCCTGGTGACTGTTTATTTATTTATTTATTTATTTATTTATTTATTTATTTATTTATTTATTTATTTTCACTCGTTTATTGGCCCTGGCCCGCTGAGCGAGTTTAAAGTGAAAAATTCACTGCAACTCTCTCCCGTAATTAATAACATTCAGTCGTTGATGAAAAGTATCATAGCTTTTTAGCTTACAGGACACTGGGTTCATTTTCACGAGATAAATTCTAAGCTGGGCGATTGTCTTCAAAGATATCCTCTTTCCAAGACACCAGTGATAACGTTATGTGTACAAAAAAAAAAACAAGTCACGCGAGGTTAAAACATATTTTCCTTCTTTTCAATCTCGTAAAACGTGGGACAAGAGGTGAAGAATTAGACAGAATTGAAGATTCGTTGTGCATCAAAATAATCAGTGCTAAAGAATAAATTGGTTCAGGGCAATTTTCTGGAATTTGTGATTCATTTATGCACGAACAAATTTGATATAAAGGGAAGACTATATATCTACATATGAAGCGACAGAAAAACTTTGACGAATTGCTTTCAAAATGGTTCTAGAAAGAAAGTTAGGAATGCAAAGTTGACAAAAAGTATCGCACGTCAGTTTAATTGGGATAAATGGACTTTAAACGTTTTGCGGTCCTTCATAACTAACACAATCTCTGGTTATATTTTGGAACTCTGTCCAATTGACTTACGAGAATCATTGGAAAGTCGTTTGGCAGAGCAGGACAATTAAAACCTAATGTTGGCAGTCACATCTTTTAACGTTGATCAAATTCACCCCAAGGGAAAATTCATACTTAATAAAGCAATTTAACTTTGAAAAGACTTCAAATGAAAAGAAAAATTATTTCCGTGACAGTATGATACGAAGCCTTCACACAAAGGGGTCATTTCCGAAGGGACCCTTTATTACGAGTTAGTAATAGTTCAGTTGAAAATTCTGGGGAAAAAAATGGCAGAACTCAGGTATTTAACGTTAGCGGTCGAAAATGTACTCGGGGAAAGTGTGAATCAGCTATAGGAAAAAAACAGGCAGATAGGAAACAGAAAAATCTCAGTTTATTAGAACTTCAAGAGCAGATAATGTCAATGGTAGCAAAAATTCGTGTGGTATGTAATAAGACCCGTTCAAACCGGCCGGAAAACAACACTTTAGAGAGTGAAGAATTAAACGGAAGTAAAGGCTTGAAAACTCGGCATTTATACTGTTCGTCTAACGAAGGCAGTCTTTTATCTTCGAAAAGCACTTACAGCCGGGTTCAAAAATGATAAATTAAGGTGGAAATTGTGCTGCGGTTGTATCGTAAAAGGTGTTGTTTTGGGTTCAATAGATTTTAAGTCCTCTAGCAGATGGAAATAGAATTATATTAGTTCGTCTGGCAGGACCTACAAAGAAACAAAACAATTTGAATTATTTACTTCGTACACCGCTTTCTCAATATCAAGAGTAACTGTGACACAGTTCAAAGTTGTTTTAAAATCCCTATCAAACGGAAAAATGTCACTCAATAGTATTGTTAAATTCTTGACTGTTAACATTTCACAAAGGTTAAATTAAAAACAAAATTCACAAAGACCATTCAAAGAAAATTATTTAGTATAGCGAACTTAATAATCGTTTTGAAGCAACGAGCAGTTTTAACACCAATTTTAGTCCAAGATGGATGCTTCTGGAATCATTAAAAGATCTCTATTGTCTCGCTTTGGCACATTTATCTTTTCAGTGCAGGTTTTTTTTCAATAATGAGCTGTTATCAACATTCGCACAGAATTTTTATCATAGAAATGCTATCTTCATCAATTCTCCGCCCATTAATAGCCTTGCCTTCGAGCAATAAACTTTGAAAGAGATAGCTATCTAATATTAAATCTCTATAAATGATAATTTTCGTAGCATGTAGACTAAACTAAAAACTATTCTTACAATCAGATGGCGAAAAGCGCTGCTGGCAAATTACAAAAACAAAATGCACCGAAAATAGATTGTTTTTCTCGTTCCATTAACTTTGAAGAGAAAATTACTTAGCGTAACATACTCTCCCTTAATTCCCGCACTAAAGCAAGTAACTGATTTTATTCAACATTTGTTAACTGACGTGCTGTATGCTGAATTTGTTGCCGGTATATATTCAATGACGTTTTCATGATCAATTCTGAGATATGGAGCTTCTTCCACCTGTATTTCTTAGGGGCAGTAAGTACCTAAGGTAATATAATAAATTCCAAAGTTGTCTTCATTAAGGTTCGCTTGTCTATTATGGTCACTTAGTTCAGCATAACTTGTTCCCGAGACGCTAAAAAAACTAACAATATTTCCATGGAATGGTGTAGGCGTAGATATTTATTGGACTGCATTCTAAACGTTTAACCATTGTGGAAGAGTGCGTCAAGAGAACCATTGTGGAAGAGTGCGTCGAGGGAACATTTGGAGAAAGGTAAGGTCAAAGACTGCTGCTCTAGAACGACACGGCAGCAAATAGCACTAAATTCGGCTTGGGTTTGCAATTTTATTTAAGGTTTCAAATTGAATCTGTTGTACTTCTTAAAAATAATTTGTCCATTCTACGATTTAGTTTGGTTTGGTTTAGATTCAATCAAAAGAAAAAACAGTGGTATATTAAATAACTAATGAATTGAACACATCAATGACTAAAGCTTGATTCTCCTTCGGGCCAGCTCTTGTCGTGGTCGCTTTTTGCGGGAAAGAGGTTTTTAATTAATACCCTACAAGTGAGCGTAACTTTATCTTTTCATGATCATATTCTAAGAAAAACAAAACGAATTAACACCAAATACATTGAATTGGGTTCTCTAAGAGAGCATGTCTCCGCTTCGGTCTCAACTACTTTACAGAAACTTCTTCTAGGACCTGAACAAAACAAGTATTCGTTCGTATTTTCAGGCCATGACTTATTTGTACAATTATTCACAGTTACATTAGTATTTTGTCTGTTTGTTACGGCCCCCTATACTTCTTACACCTCAAAGATAAAGCTTACATATGCGCTTTCAATGCACAATGCTTGTGCAAACAATCCAAACATTACTTAACCAATATACCCAAGAACTTAATTTTTTTTGGCGGTTTTTTTTTTCTCGGTGCCTTTTCATGTTAATAAAACTTTAGCATATCTTTTAGACGCACTATATGAAGTTTGCCTAAGAACCACATTATCAATGCTATTTAACAGGGCGCCTGTTCAAGATAATCACTATTTAAATTAAATCCGCCCCGATTTTACCCCAGTGTGGACATGGAAAGAAGAGACACTCTAACCTGCATGCCAACCAATATACCAAAAAGCCAAAATGAAAATTGCGTGGGTGTGTAATAAAAAACGCCGAAAGGAAATAACTTGCTTCAGATGGCCGGTGGAAAAGCTATTAAAAAACAGAATACAAAGGCTTCATTAGGTTAGGCTTTTTCAACGCTATCTCATAAATCTTTCACTGAAGTACAGGCCAACGCCTTTCGCTGATATATCTTAATTTCTTCCGCATTGTCAGTTTTCAGTTTGCTGCGGACGAAAAAAAAAATCTTCATTAACATCAAAAAACGGTGGCTAAAAGACAGGAAACTTCACTTGGTAAGTTGTTTACAAAATTGCTTTCAATTGTAATAGGAAAATTTGACGACGAAATAAAGTTAACGAACTGAAATCGTCCAAAAAATGACAATATGATGGCAAATTTTTAAAAAAATAATTTCAATGTAGATCAGTAAATTTTCATGAAAGGTTTTTTTTTCTCGCTACGCTGGGTTAATTGGGAATCCGTGCTAGCGGAGAAATGCCAAAAGAAACAATTTTGATCAAAACGAAAGTAAACGCTAGACATACTTTTAATTATGTCATTTTCATTTGTCAAATATGAATTTCGACTCTTCAATTATAGCTACGAAACTACTTATAAGAAATCTACGACCTCATCTCTTGTGTTAAAGAGGGTGTTAACTTTGATTTGGGCGCTCATTTTGTCTCGAAATTGTCGGCCTGAGTGAGCTGAAATTACTACAATTTGCACACTGGCAAGAAACGTATTTTCATCGCCCGGAGCAACCATTCATAAGTATTTTTTATAAGTATTTTTTATAAGTAGTGGAAGAAAAATAGTTGATCACTACTTGTACGATTGTTCATCTCTGATCCTAAATGCGTACCACTGAAAAATAAACGGAAATTTAGAATCATGATTGACTTTTGAACAGGATTAGTGTCCATTCTCACTACCTCATTTCTCACTTAAGATGCGTGTGACACAATAGTTACTTTTTGCGGACACGTAAAGAAATGCCTCAAGATTCAAGAAACCACATATCTAATATACTGAGTTTTCCACGAAATATGTTGGGAGACTACTCAGATCTTGTGTACACATGGAGTTTAATACAGCTCCGGCTGTTTCATTGGGTAACATGAAGAGTTAGCCCACTCATCAACTGATTAGTTTTCATACACAGTGAAGCCTACTAAATACACATGTGTATGAAATGAAACTTAAAGCTTTCTTGTGTACGTACTCTCATGCTGCATAACTGGTTTGGCTTTTTACGAATTCGTGCAAATGATGTCAAAAGTGCATAAGCTACCATTTTCTTTGCCTGATATACTGTTTGGCCATAAAAAATACGCTATTATTACAACAACTCCACGAGCACAAATGTTTTTGTTTCTTGCTGTTGTCAGGCATGCAAACAAATTTTGAACCATGCGGTCGCGTGACAGAAAAAGATCTTTATCTGGTATTTTAAGACCGACAAGAGTGTGGAAGAGGAGAGTATTTGAAAGCAACGAGTCAATGACGTCAGTGTATGCCCGACTGTCTCTAAGCTACTTCCTCTCTGAGTATAGTTAAGATCTGCGACAAGTTTGCGTCATGGCGATTTTAAACGCATCAAATACAGTCTCATTGTGATGTGCATGGGTTTTAGCCAAAGATGGTACACTTTAATTTCAACCTGAACAGAACTTTTTGAGCTAATTCGAAAGAAAACGTATCACAACATCAAGGCAACATTTTTGGCAATTGTAAGATCTTAAGCTCTTCCTGTATTGTTATGGTTCAAGAGTGCCTCAATACTCTAATAGTTTGTCATGACACTTATCTCAATCCAGTTAAAAAGCTTGTGGTAAATATTGGTTTGATTCAGTTCAGTTTTGTTCATTTTGCATTTTTGATTAAATACCACCATGTTGCGGACCTCTATGTATCTCAAGGACAAACTTTAATGTGTAGTTTTGTGCTATATGTATATATTGCGATAATGGCGATTCCTAAATACAGCGAATTCTGCACGTGCTGGTACTAAAGGTGTAGATGACTTCAGTGAAGATCTCTTTCTCTTTAGTCTTTTTCTTGACGATCGCAAATATGATCCATTTTAAATCTGTGACATCCAGCCATGCTCCCACGACCTTCCCAAAAGACCATATTCGTATTCCCGGTATTGGACTGGAACTAGCTTGCAGTCGAGGTTCATGCGGGGGAATATCATTAAAAGAGATTAACATCATTTGCACTTGAACAGACTCCCCGCATTAGCCTCAGTTGCACGCTAGTTCCAGTCCAAAACCGAGAATACGAATATGGTCCGTTGACTAGCCGCCCCCATCCCCTCCCTTGCAAGGTGCTTTTGAATCCCTTGATGGAGTGTACGCTCGGCATGGCATAGGCCATAGGTTCGAATCCCGTTGAGCTTTATGGGTGTCATTGATGACTGCTTGCGCTGAACATTTCGTGATGCTAACCGGCTCGACCTTGGACATTATAAAGAATGAAGTCTTTGTGCGATTACGATATTAAGGTTTCATATCATTTCGAAAATTTAAAATAGAACGGAGGTGATTTTGTATAACACAGGTTTATGACTGTTGCTGAGCCAGCCGCAAGACATTGCGCTCACTACTGAAAAACTGAAGGGCCAAATGGGACCGTAATGAATTTAAAAAGGAAAAACAAGATTAAACGATCATTTTAAAAATATTCATGACCAAGATATTTTAGCGTCCGTTTTCAGTTACCTAAATGGTCCCAAATTGCTTCACCTCACGCGCACAAAAACATTTAGTCAAGAAAAACCAACCCCCTTTGTCCAATTTTCTAAATGCTCTCTTTATTTCCAAGCAAAACGAAACACTACATATAAATTTAGCATAAGGATCAAATTTATGCTGCAAACTGCTTGTGGCATCCTGTGATCTTAATTACGGTAGAGAAAAAGACCTACTAGAACATTTCGATATTTTCGCTTTTATAAGATCTGAAGACTGAGTGGTCGATTGTAAAATCGACACTAACGTGAAACATGAACTTACAGTGGCCTTAAAGTTCCCACGCTTCTCTGGTGTTTGTAGCATGAACCGACTAGGGCTGTCCCTACTCCCCCTGAGTGGTATGCTAGTCCATCGCAGATCACTTCTCGAGCCCTTCCCCTCCCCCAATGTTTTTTACAATATTTAGAGAGGAAGCCACGTCAGCCTTAGCTGTTTTTCATGCGGTTTTCTATCCTGGTCGAACTGGAATTTGGAGTGTTGGTTTTTGTGCAGAGAGGAAAATCGAGGAAGTCGGAGAAAAACCCTCGGAGCCATGCCATGCGCGCCAGGCGAGAACCAACAAACTCAACTCACATATCCGCAACCCACATTTTTTTGTTCATTGGCACCAGCCAATCAGATAAAGAGAAGCAATGTAAAGTGTTTTGTCTAAAGAAACAGCGGAAAGGACAAAGACCATGGCACAAAATTTTTTGCGGTTCTTGTTTAAAGGGGCGGCTTTTTCACGATCTGCAAAAGCTGTTTTCCCCAGAAAGAAAAAAACTCTACTGAAGGTTACTGGAAGATGAATCTAGCTCTCTGGGAGAATCCTACAGGACAGAGTAGTACATGCTCGAATTTTGAAGACTTTACCTTAGTACGAGAAAAACAGGCAGCAACTTTTGCACCCGACTAGCTAAAAAGCGTCAAATTAAATTACTTCGCTACAAGAGAAAACAGTATCTCTTAATCGCAAGAATTAGATCCCGCAAAACATAAAAAAATCCCCAATCTGCAAAATTAATAACCCCGCAAAAAATTTTGTCGCTCGGTATCGATCATGAAACTTCAAGTCTAAAGGCGTTAACCTGTTAATCGCCCTTTCTTCAGTAGGAAAATTATATTTCAGATATTATGTGGAATTCCAGTTTCTCGAACCTCCAAGGGAAACGAAAATCAGTTGATTTGAAAAATCACGTAGTTCGAGAAATTGGAGAAAAAATTACAGTGTTTGACTGAGGAGAGGGAAAAGACTTTTGGTTCGAGTTATTAGTAGGTTTGAAAAGTCGAGGGTTCGAGAAATCTAGATCAGTTCCACTGGAATTCTATTTTTAGTTACATGTTTGTATGTGCGGCTTACCTCATCGCTCAATGTTATCGTTTCAAGCAGTTTTACTCATCCAAAGCCATCACAACTCCTCGTTTTGTCTGCTGTGGCTTTACTAGTTTCTTAATTAAAGATATTCTCAAGAATTTCGCGATAAAAAGAACACGTTCGTAGAATCACCAGCTTTGATTTAAGCATTTCAGTGTTTCGTGATACAACGGAGAAGTTTCATTAGTTGTTCTTGTCAAACTAAACCTCCACAGAAAAAATAACTTTAAATAATTGAACTAAATGCCTCATTTCGAGAACGAGTATTACAAAATGCGTAAATTAAGTAATCAAAAATAGCCTCTTGTTTATTGATATTTGGAGAAGTTAATTGTTATGAGTGGGCGTTGGCGATAGGTGAAAACTCTCGTGGGCTGTTAACCAAACGATTCAGTGAAGGTATACTTAAAAGCAAACACTTTTTCCTGTCTTGTAATTCATTCATTGCAAATAATGTTATTCGAAATTCAGAAGCAATCTTTAGATGCATTAGAAGAAACCGCAGGACACTGCTATCAAGGTATATAAAAGTTTCAGTGAAGCCGCGAGCAGGACAAGGTGGCGTGTAGCTGAAATTCCTTCATATCTACTCCAGATATGCGCGCCGTATCACCCGCCGTGCTGCCCACGCTGTTAAACCCACAACAAATTACTGCTATAAATAGCTGCATGCTGTTTTTAGACAGTTATTCTCACTCACTGTCTCTCACGCACAGGTACTGATTAGCCGTTGCTTTGTCTGCCCGACGATGGAAAACAAGTTCTTGATTTTATTGCTGACCATCGCAGTTCAATTTCTGTCAACCGGTATGTGCAAGCCTCTGATTTCAATGTTTTTACAGATAGTGCACATGATTCTTAAAAAGCAAGTTTTTTCCCTGTCGAGCAGATAGCTGAAAGTAATGCATTTTGCTGTAACGATTATATACATTGGAGATTGATTGCCAGAAATGTCACTCTTTTTTTAACAAATCATTGCGGGTTTATTTTGCCGTCTTGAAAATAGATTTTTTTGTTAGACTGAATCTTGAAACAGACTAGGGAAATAATTTTTACACTTCTGGGGCCCGTTTCTCGAAGGTCCCGAAAAGTTTTCGCACCCGAATAACCTTAGCAAAATCTCAAACCTTATGACTAGAGAGCCGAAAAGATTTCGGGGCTTTCGAAAAACGGGCCCCTGCAACGAAAACCAATAACTGTCAGTAAAATTTGAGCAATTTGTTTCGTCAAAGTCTTTTTGCAGTAGCTATCTTTAGTTTGCAGCCTGTGAGCATTTGAAAAAAAAAATAGTTTGCGAATAAAATATATTTCACAAAAGTTTTCCTTACGGACACTTTATTTCGTGCCACGTTTGCGGAGCACAAAACCGCGATGAATATTTAATCTATCGGTTGCTCGTATCTTTGGCAAGTGGGAAATGATATCGAGGATGTCACATGACCGCGCGAGGATACGAATTTTATCTTCGAGTGCTGAGTTTTCCCGCTGATAATCTCACCACGCGTGGTGCGTGGATGTTTTCGTGGAAATGAAACTGCGTGTAAAGCAGCTTGGGCGGTCCACGCGAGTAAAACCCATGCCACTGTCGGATTGTCTATTTTTATTCTCCTGGGAGTTCCGAAATCGAAAGTGTTTTAAAACTAAGGCAGCGTCCACACTGCATCGAAGAAATTTGAAAACGCAGCTTTATTTCTACGGTTAGACCTTCCGTCCACACTAATCCGTCAGAAAAATGGAACTCTTTGAAAACGCTCTTCAAACTAGAGGACAACGACAATTTTCTCTCATTTTAAAATTACATGTTATTTGGCTCGGGGATAGCTAGTGCTAATCTAGGTGGGCTATTAATCGCTTATGCATATAACTAAATTAATTAAATAACAATAATTAGATAGATTAAATAAATAGCAATTAAGCAAGGAATTTGAAAACGTCGGCTTTCCGTTTTCGCGTGGACGCAAAACATTTTAAAAACGGGGTTTTTCGAAAAGGATGGCGTCACAATAATCATATTATTTCTCTGACCGAGTTTTCCTCAAACACAAATCCCAAATTGTGTTTAATGAAATTTGAAAATTTTTTTTCCTCATTTGCTGGTTAAACAGCTGGGCTGGGTTGGGTTGGGCTCACAGGAGCGTGAGTTTTGTATCCCTGTAACTGTTCTACGGGGAGCTAGCACTGTTGTTTATTGTCATAACGTTATTTATGTGTTTCACCACACCATCTGTGTTGGTTCCGTACTACATTTGTATCAATCTAATTAGTGGCGTAATCGTTCTATTGTCCACTCCTCTCTCTCCACCTCATCTAGAGGGCCGAACGTGTCACTTCTACGACTACTCGAAGTCATGTTCTGGTTCAAACTGCCCTTTGAGCACGATTCAGTGTAAAGACGAGCAGGACAAGTGCTTCTCGGTTTATGGCTACGCAACTGATGGAACTTTGAAGGTATTGGAATATAACAGGCTAGTTAACATTTTTCATTCTCCGCTCCACTCTAAGAAAGGTAAAAATGCACTCGGGAACAAGCGAAATCCCGTGTGACATAAACATCGCTGTCAATCTTTTGCCAGTCAAGCGTGTGAGCTTTCTATTCTGAGAGTAAAAGGATTTTCGAAGACGATCTGAGCGTATCCGACGATATCCGAAGATTTCCGAAGACGATCGGACTATTTCCCGGTTTAAGTCAACATAACGTTGTCGCCAGGAGGTTTTATTTGGAGAAATTGGAGAACTAAAGGAAGTAGCGTCACTTACATGGACGAATCGCTTCTAGTTGACATGTTTTAAGAAAGTGTGTCTCAAAGTGTGCAGTACGACCGGCAATCAAAACCGAACTGATACTATCCTAGCGACCCCCGACGAGCGACGATTTGAATTGCCAGACGCAGACAATTCGTTTTTGGCGCCAAATTAAAAGCTTGGAGACAAAAGTATTTCACATTAATTTTTTTTCACTTTTTACAATCTAATGATTTTTGGAATTATAAATCTCTTTTCGAGAATATTCAATGCCGTCCCTAGTGAGGAATCTTGCCCGACTTCAGTGCCTTTTCTGTCAACTTACATTCGACTTCAGGACAGTAGTTTTTCCCGCCTGCTGAATCTTGATTGGTCAATTCAAATTTCAGGTGCACCAGTCGTATTCAAGGGGCTCCTGACCTGAATCAGTTTTAGTGGCCCCCTGATCCTTGGACACACAGTGACGTTAAGTTGTTTATTCACTTTAATAGGCTTTCCAAATAGGCTGCTGGAAACAAGATGACGGTTGTTCACAGACAGCGTGCATATTTCGGAAAGTTGCGTCAATACATTTCTGCTGTTGCACTGGGGACCTGTGCAACTCTTCGCGTCCAACAGGGTGAGGTTTTCGCTGAAACGTGAGTGGCACGGGTGTTATAGTAAATTAAGTTCCATTGATTTCGCTCGTTGATTTTTCGTTAAACCTCCGACTGCGAGGATCTTAGCCTTCAATCTTCCATCTCACGTTTCCGGCTATCGACTTCCGTTGAGTTCCGTCAGACGGAAGTAAAGAATCGTGGCTTAGCCCATGTTTAGTGTAACACTATTTATACCTATATTTACCGAAATGATGTGAAAGATTAGGAGATATAAATAAGAAATAAGCCCTCGCCTCGACACTTTTAAATCTATATTAGCGACATATTCTAGCTCTCATGACCAATCGCCATAAAACTTCATTTTCATCTGGGTCTTCTCCAATCTCACTGAGCCTTTTTCCCTCCCTCACGAAAATGTCCTTACCAAAAACATCCTTAAAGTTATTTGCGATCACCCACTACATACTTTTGATGGTAGTTTTAGATTCGACGAAACCTGGTCTTTAAAAGGTCTTCAAAAGCAAAGTGGATAATATAATCAATCAATCAATTCAATCAATAAAACCTCTGGGTTTTTAGTTGTGACAGTTGTGTCAATCTCGTTAACGCAGTTGCATGTTTCTTTTAAATTTCAGGGTTAAAGTACCAGCAGCAGTTGATACTTCCAAGTAGTACAAACAAGATAATTTAAAGTGGCCAACAGTGCTACTGACCTTCCGGTTTTTGGTATTCTCTCACAGCTAGCCCAATGGTGCCGGAGATCAGACATTAGTTTTGACGTCTGGAGGTTAATGGTTTGAATAAATTTTTCATGTCAGAGAGATCTCCATTTCGAGATCGGTAAAACCTGATGCAAATAGAACTTTTCGCGGTTTCTGACGCCATCTTGCTTGGGAAGGGGGCCGGGGCAAACATGGCAAAAGTTACAGTAAATGTATGGGGAAAAGTTATGTTTTACAACTCACGGAAAATCTGAGTTCTAAAGTATCTATGAATTAAAAACTAAAGCTACAAGGTAAAACAATTTACTGATCGCATTTGATGGAAATAGCCTCGCTAGAAAGGCCACAGTTATGGTTTTCATTTTTCCATACATTTGTCTGTAAAACCGAGTCACAATTTCGCGGGAAGATTTAAAGACATTTGTATGAAAAATTAAGAGTGCAATTCCTCGCCTCACTGCCAATCTGTTCTTCGAATTGAGCCAAAAATCTGTTGGGTATCTGTTTCTTGTAACTCAGCACACACTCAGAAAGTCAATCACTTTCAGCTTATTGGACTCATTGGGCATCGAACTTTTAAATTCTCCTATACATTTACTACAATTGTTGCTGTGCTCGCCCCCGAGCAAGATGGCGTCAGAAACTGTGAAAAGGTATACTTGTCGTTGAAGTTGTTCGTCAACGTTATTGGTGTAGATGTGATAGAATTTTAAAGATCAGAAAGGTCTAAAAGCGAAAACAAAACAGTTTGTCGTACAAGCAAGCTGAAACTTTTAGTATATAAGTCAAGGATAGTTATAACACAACCAATATAAAAGATAAAATTGCAACAAAATAATAAAAATGAAACTTGTTAATGTAGCACAACACGAGTGACTTGTTGTTTTCATAGCAGTTGGCAATACACTCGAAGCTCTCTGACAACCACTTCCGTGAGTGACCAACTCTATTTATAACTTGTAATGTGAAACCCCGTTTGAATTAAAAGCTCTTTTACACGACCGTTTCTGCAAGCGACCGGGGCCATCTTTGCGTATTTCCAACCGGTTTATCTCCCGTAAGTGACCACCGAATTATTCTGGTTCTCATTAAAATCAACAGTACCTGATCAGATTTACCATAATATTGCGTAATTTTACTTTTTTATTTGGCAACAAAACTAACAAATAAAAGAGTGAACTTTAGATTCAGGCGAACCGCAAGATATCTACGAATTGTTTCTAGAGGCCAAAAAACAACCAATGAGTGTGTGCGTAAGATTCGTCCAATCCCCAGCTGTATGACATACGGCCATACTTGGTTCTCTGACGCAATATACCGGAGTTGCATAAATTAATTAATACTCCACAACCAGTCACGACCACGCGAGGTAAAAGCAAAAATAATTTATTTCATTGATGAGCTTTTTGTACAATGTTTGCAAAGCGTATGCTCGTACGCATCAAAGAGTAATGCAACAACAGCATTTCAACAACCGTTAACGCAGCAACAATGGGCACTGCTATGTAATGTTGGTCCGCGAACGACATGTATCTGAGGTGATTCCTCTGGGGAGGGGAGGGAGGGGAAATGAATTACTCAAGTATTAAAATGCAATGGGAGCTGATCAAAGGTGCTTTTAACTGCGATTTCGATATTGATGGTGTCATATACGACCAACCCGTTCCACCTCGTTATTATGGTCACTTTTTACCCCCTCCACTAAAAAAGCCCCGCTTAATCAGCCAGACTATTTTTTTTTTTGAAAACGTTGAGCAACGTTTTTACTTAACGTTATTTCTTTTTTTCTGGGGGGGGGGGGGAGGGAGGGGGCGTGGGTGGGAGAGATATACTCTCAGGTACACTCGACTCTCTCCGTCACATTCTTCCTTGAAAACCGTTTCCTTCTCTCAGCGCCGGAATATACATCAACCCCGACTCAATTTTCAACGTCGCAGGTTTTTTGTAGACACCCGCATGGTCCTGTGAGGCATGTCACAGCAAACGAGACTTGTTTCTCGGCTTCATCCGTGGCGTGAATGAAGCATCATCCAGGCTAAGCGACAGTCATGCCTCCATATTCCTGAATATATGGGAATTAATTCAGGTGGTGAGGTGTGAATATCTGAAGGCGGGACGTGGTCTGCAAAAGAAAACAAGGGAGTTAAAAATGTTTTTCCATTTTTTTTTTTTTTACTTACAGGAGCAAACGTCACGGTTTGCCCATCTTAAAATGTTTAGCTTAAAATTCTCAAGTTCGTCGCTTGTAACCCGTGTTAATCTTCCCCATCCCTAACCATCCTTGTTCGTTTATTGTTTCTTATTATCTTCTTGGTGTTTTCCTATCTTAGTAAACTACCATTTTCAGGTTTCCTTCAATTTAAAGGTAATTTTGTACGCAGCCAAAATAAATCAAAATAACGTGACTGAGCTCCTTTAATTTAAACGCCGTTGATTCGTGTTAGTTGCTACTGATAACTTACTTAGGGCAGTATTCAATCAAATGTCGAAAAGCAAAACCAAAGTAATCACTCTAGCCAATCAGACAGGACACACGTAATCCAGTAAACCAATCAAAACCCGACTCAGATAGATGTAGCCAACACAGAGTGCGGGAAAAATTGAATGGGCGAGACGCGACTGGTTCTGGGTTTAATTCTGATTGGATGAGAAAGTGACGCGAAATTTTTAAGCCAATCATAGAGCGTAGTAATCCAAAACCAAAGCAATTACTTTCAACGCGCTCTAATCAAATCGCAAACACCCTCTAAATATCGATATAAGAAATATCAAATTACACGCAAACTCCTCTGACTACCCAAGAAAACTGTAAGTAAATTAATGAAATGAAAATACAGTTATAGCCTTACCCAAACTGGCGCATGTGCAGATGACCTCGATTGGTACCGTAAACCAATCCATTCCCGACCAGGGGATGGAAGAATGCAGCATTGACACTCACGTGACTTCGTCGATCAGCGTCACATTCATGCATGACGCTTACAATGGGCTACGGATAAAAGAAACAAATCGAGTTGAAACATGCTCTAACTATGTTTTTCCTTTTTTAAAACAAACACGAGGGTTTATTTCGATTTGGAACATTAGCGCTCTTCTGAGTGAAGAGATTAACAAGTTATAGCCGTCACAACGGCATGGCGAACAAAAAAACATTGTTCAAATGTTGTTTATAGCGGTCAATGCGCTTAGCTACACCTAGCTAAATCACAGGCATGCCACTTTAACTGTATATCAACTAAACATAACATGGTTAAAAATTCCAATTGTTTGGGGGGGGGGGGGGGGGGGGCGCAGACCAGTTGGCTATTTACAAAGGGTGACCGAAGAGTTGAACTAGGATCTACCAAGAAACAACTCCAGCTTAGTGGTCAGAGCGGAACTTGAGCCCGCGACCTCCGGATTTCAAGTCTCGCGCCGTAACAACTCGACCACCCTGCCTCCAGTTATCTGCATCGTCTGAATGATGCCTTGGATACAGCAAGCAGTAATTGAAAATAAGAAAGACAACCGACTTACTCGTACCGACAATGTACCAACCTTCGCTTCATCAAATGAACTGTCTTTCTTTGTAAGTCGAAAGATTTGCGCCACCATCTGAAGAAGAAACATTTGTCAAAATTGGAATATACTCTAACTTGTTGGAGGACTCGGGAAGTTTTCCAGCAGCAACACAGCCTAACCCTATGACTCAGTAACGTTGGGTGTTTTGTCCCGTTAGTGTAACGGTCAGGTAATGTGCATACTACACCCATGGTTCTCCAAAATGGAGACTTAAAGAAAGCTATTTAACAATATTATACACATATGCAAATTACCTAACACTATATTTTCATAGTCAAACCCCAGGGGGGGGGGGGGGGGGCTCCCATATAAAAAGTACGGGGGTGCTAGTTGTACCTTTTAGGGGTTAAAAAAGCGGTCTAGGTACCTCCTAGGGTGGTCAGTCTCAAAAGGTCCACAGCGGGAGCTTTCGCAGTACCTTTAACAGTATTGAGCCGAAAAAATACGACAGGAGATGTTTTGTTTTAGAGTTGGTTTCTCTTAGGGGTAAAAATAATTTCAAGCCACGTCCACAACACAGGATCTGGGTACCTCTTAGAGGTTCTTTTCAAAATTTCCGACGGGCTTCCCCGCCCTTTTAACATGGGAGTACCCTCCCGAGATTTAAACATCAACTTAGCTGCACACACGAGCTACAACTTGCTGGAAAACCATCGGCTTATAAGATATTAAACTATTAAAAACATAATTGCATGGTCTACAACCAATGATATGACTTGCCTGTCTTGATGTGAGATGCAAGTGAAGCCTCCGAGCTGCTAGGCCGACCATAATGTATCGATTGCGGGGAGACAAGCTGATGGAGATAGCATTTGGACCTGGAATGCACACGGTTTGTTTACTGTCAGTCAATCAATTACTCCTAATATAATTATGGT
The DNA here is from genome assembly GCF_042242905.1 of Orbicella faveolata. Taxonomy (NCBI): domain Eukaryota; kingdom Metazoa; phylum Cnidaria; class Anthozoa; order Scleractinia; family Merulinidae; genus Orbicella; species Orbicella faveolata. Next base: position 4,436,838 of record NW_028301547.1, on the reverse strand, counting down.
TGCGCAGGTTTTTTCTCTCGAGAGGAATAACTAACAAGAACCGAGGAAACTCGGATTTCAGTCGCTCGGTTCCAAAAATTTGGTTCGCTACATCCGATGCTCTCCGAACACCTGGTTCGCTGCAAGCGATTTCTTCCGAAGATTTAGTTCGTTATATAGGACGTTCTACGAAGAGTTGTTTCAGTACGTTGACTTTATCAATGAAAGGTGCAAATCGCAAGCCGGCTTTCATCAATTACGAGAACACCAGAAATTTGAATGTTTATTGGCATAATATATTTCGGCTATACAGAGTGTACCAAACTAATCCTGTGGGAGTTGAACTCTTGTCTCATGTAAACACTTTCTTTAGTTCCAAAACATTTGCATGGCTGCTGGCCACGTGAGTGAAAACGCTCTATTGAAGCGCGGAGCGACTTGGTGAATGTTTCCAACGGCGCTCGAACCCAGACCTCTCAATCAGAATAAAGCCCAGCCACACCAGCCGGCGTATCGCGTTACTGAAAATGGAAGAAAAGTTGAAAATCTCACCGAATTTCTTTGAGAAGACGCAATGTCCCAGAGTGGTTTTCTCAAGAGAATAAACCGCCACTACGCCATCGTCCGGGAAGCCTTGGGTACTAGGTACAAACGTGGCCAGTAGTTTTCCATCGCTTGAAATGTCGCAGCTTGCGTCGTTGTGAATTTTACAGCTTGACGCGATCAGGTTAGATTCACCTGAAAATAAATCTCAGTTAGCTCTTGACTGGACTGTTACAACTGTTGGCAACGTGATGAAAGTGTACAAATACGCACAGGGATGCAGTTGGTACTCGAGCTTGTGAGAACTTTCTTTATACGTCTTCGGGATATTTCAGTCCTCTTCGCAAGCATTATTTGCAAAGGATATCGCAAGACTTGGAGTACAATTCATGATTCTAAATAAGCACCAATGATGTTCTCAAACCGTTCAAAGTTGCATTAGCCTTAAGGCCAGTGTAATAATTGCACTGGCCTTATAACTTTATTAAGGCCCCAAAAACGAGGACAGGAAGTTGCCGAAACACTGCCGCGGACTCATTGCTTTCCTAAACATTTCCTTCTTCTACGTACAAGCTATATTTTTCACAAAGAGTGTTTGAATCTTTTCAGAAACATTCTGTTTCCGTAGAAGAATTTTTTCCCTTTTACAATCTTCCTTTCCACGGAAACAAATTTGAGAAATAATGTTACACAACGTTTCTTCATACGTGTGTGTGTGAGGGGGGAGGGAGGGGGGAGGGAGGGGGGAGGGAGGGGGAGGGAGGGGGGAGGGAGGCGGGAGGGAGGGGGAGGGAGGCGGGAGGAAGCGGGAGGGAGGGGGGAGGGAGGGGGGAGGGGGGAGGAGGGGGTGGCTTTCTTATTATTTTTCAGTTTACGTTCCGAATTTTTCATTTTGAAGGGTCAATTTCCCTCTGGAATGTTCCCGCGCCCTTGCCACTTTTAATCCACCTTTTCATCCTATCCATGTACATGTATTTATTTGATCAATTCTGTTGACCAAACTTGTCCAGTCCAGACGTAAAAAAATAACACAAAAAAACTGACATCGTTCACTTTTAGTTTGTTTTTGTTTTTCGTTTAGTATAGACATCGACATCAGACAATATTCTAAATCTGAAGCTCAAAATATTAGTCAACAACCCATATTTCAAAATCGTCCAATTAATGAAATATCTCATACTTACTATTCTTTAAGTCTGGTAATTTCACTTGAGAAAAGTCCCACCACTGCAAACGATGAGTAGTGTTGATAATATTACTTGCTACGGCTCCTTCTCCGCAACCCGCAAAGGCGCCAGCTATGGCCCTATTTATAGCGGACCTCAGAGCAAACTGGGGCCCTCCATTAGTTCCATCAGCGACCACCACCGCTGTATGCACGTGCCTTAACGTCCTTGCCGTTGCCGTGGCGACGGCAGTCCCATATCCCGGGCTACCGCCGAGAGTTGCGAAACTCGAACTGTGGTTGGAGCCATGCGAGAGAAAACTAGTCCGTGATGAGCTTGGCGCGACATTGATAACTCGCCCGACTCCCACCACGCGATCGCTGGCCTCTTCAGAAGGCGGGCCCGCCTCAAAAGGCACGGATTGTTCGATGCTATCAGAATTCGCAGTCGCTTCACCGACATCGGAATACACATCTGTATCACCAGTACTTAAGCTCATACTAACACCCTCTCCTTCATTACTTGAATCAGAGTCAAAATTTACAGCGTTCGGTTCCTGGTCTAATACAGCACTAGGTGAAGCTTCGCTGGTTACATCGAAATTCCATATGTTGTTATCACGAGCTCTAAATATGGCGAACACGCCTCTGTAGTCTTGGTTACCGTTGTCAGTGACGTCACCCTCAGTGACATCAGTTTGACTGGTTATAGAGCTTGAAATGGCTTCCCCTTCCCGTGTGACAGGCTCCAAATTTGAGTTCTCCGTAGAGCCAGGTGAATTTAAGCCCGTAGTACTAGATGATTTGGGCATTGAGTCAGAATTTGTAGACGTAGAGGATGAGGTTGCAGGACTATTTGACGCGGCAGAAGGACGCAACACGTGGGCAGAAAAATTATCACCGCCTGGTTCACGTGAGTTTCCCATTGACTGAAGAAGTCGATTCACGACGGGAGAACGACTGTAGAGCAAACAGAAAGGGTGTCATTCATGGCCCTGTTATTCTGGGGAAAATTTAAAGGAGTTAGGACAAGTATTTCTGTTTATTTCTGTTAATTGTGAGCTCCAAACCTCAAAGTGGAAGGACAGCAGTCTTCTGTTGGCAAAATCACAGCCACATAACAAACAAGGGTGATTTTCGCGCATACGATAAATAGATAACCTTTATTTACCCTCGCATTATAAATGGCACTTTCATACAAATTTAGCTAAACTTGAAAAAAGCCAGGCCGACATTTTCAAGTTGATCTGGTGTAACCCCCCCAAGTTCCGTTTGGCTTTTCAGTTTTTCTTTTCAGTGAGTTGTTCTACGTATATGCCCAGTTGGATAGCGCCGAAATTCCAGACTCCCAGATTTCGAGGAAACTGGCAAATGGCGGGAAAAAAGCGGGAAAACAGTGAGCCTTTCTGCCCAATCTTCTTTAGCATTTTTTGACTTTCCTCTAAGCTAATCCCAGACTCCTCTCAGGAAAAATTTGCAAGTGATCTTCCTCCCACGAGAGTGGTGCAAGTTCACAAATTTAATATACATACGAGGCATAAGTGTAACAGCGTTTCTTCATGGACACAGCACTTAAGCAACAGCATATTCAAATTCTCACGTTCCTTACCTTGGAGCATATGTCCTCGGGTTAACATCCTGTAATGAGGGAAAGCAATTAAGTGAAGGACAAAACACTAAAGAGATGCTGTTGTACTGGCTGAGGACCTATTAGGGGTTTTCCGGATACCGGATATTTAAGGAAAAAAATTAACGAGATACAGGGCATTTGGGGAAAAACATTATTGGGATATGGGATATTTAGTATGGATATGCTGAAATATTGAGTAGAAAAACTGCTAATTTTTGAAATTGGAACTAATTGGATTAAGATGTTTACATGTAGGCCAAAAATTACGAGATATAGAATACACAGACCCCCCTCCCCCTAATGGGGCTTCCATGCTGTTCTTGCAATAAAAATTCTGAGGAGTTCAGACTTACTACGACTGTATGTAGAGAAGGCATCATACAAGATGCAAAGTGACCCAAAAATCCAAAGAACATGCTCTTGGCACTGAAGTGCTAGTGAGCTCACATACCGTGTTCTTTGAAAAATCTAGACTTTTAAAAACCCACGTCATACAAAAATTACTCAAAACATTGGGAGAGTTAATTGTGTCAAGCCCTCTCGATATTTAAGTTGAAATATTGAAAACAAAGATTCCCCTATTACGTTTTGTAACCCATACCAGACTTGAAGTGACACTGCAGAATTCTCCATATCCGAGGAGAAAATTGCTTGACACTTCCATTTTCCAATAGCATTAAGTACAGAGAAGAAAAAACACCAAATCTCTGAGTTTGAAATAAAGTTTATACTTGTCACGTCAGACTAGGAAGATAAAAAGATCACCCCTCCTCCTCTGTCCTAACGAAAGAAAAACCCACCCTCACTCAGCCTGTTTGTACATGTATGTACAGGTGTATGGAAGTACCACTTTATCTCAAATTCATTCTTCAAGTAAATTTAATTAACAATAAAAAAAAAAAACAACAACACTGAAGCATGTAATAATTAAAATAATATTATTATAAATAATTATAATTATGATTGGCCTCTGGAGAATTATAATCATTATCATTATCATAATTATCTTTAGCCTCTTAAATTGAACATGCAAGGTGTATTTGAAATTGGAAAATTTTTAAAGTAGAAATATTTTGAAGCAGAGCAGCTGAACTTACCATTTGTGATACAATATTTGTGACTGCAGTAAGAATGTGGTCACCCAGAGGAGAAAATGCAACCAATCTGAAAAGAAAAACAATTTATAACACTATAAAAAAGAAAATTAAAATATGTACCGCAACATTAAAGTGCACAGGCAAATATTAGTGGTTTTCAATTGAGTGTCGAAAGTAACAGGCAATTACTTTATCATTTTTTCAGCAAGAAGGGGGGAAAAGAGAAAAAAAACAACAAGAACAACAAGCTTCAACATTACAAATACTTACATGCTACTTACAAATAAGCAAAAGAAAGTAAATAGCATAATCAAGCAAATGAAAACTCATACTCACACTGTGAGTTTTCAAAAAAATTACTTTGGTGTTGGTTTTGGTTTAAGTGTGGTTTGAGACTGGATGAGTAGTCTACTCATGTCTACTAGGTAAGCAACTGGTCTGGCTTCAAAACTGCTCTATAATATAACGTTATTATCAATTTAAACAAAACATATCATGCCAGTAATGATTATAGGAAAAGTATTGTGCCACTCATTTTGGCTTCCAGATTGCCTGACAAATGTGCATAAAAATGACCAGCTCAGGTCTCTTCACAAAATATATAATTACTTGTTTAAGTTAAACCCTACTGCTGTAATTTCAGAGCAATCACTTCTGTCTCATTAGGACTTTTTCATGGATTTTGTACACAGACACACTCACTCCCTGTTTAATTCAATTGGCCCTGAAAAGCTCCATTGGGGAAGTGGTCAAATAAGATATTTATTCATTTTTTTAACTACTGTACCTGACTTTTTCTTCAATTGAAGCAGTCTGAATACAAGCAAATGGTTCTGGTTGATCCCAGCTCCAACACAACAACTTGTTACTGGTTGCAATCAGCAGCACATGATCTGTGGGATGGAAGGCCAGTGACGCTATGACAGCTTTATCTGGGGGAGTGTACACTTCACTTTCTCCTGTCTAAAAAAAAACATCAAAAATTGTTTGAGGTGATTAGTGTCAGTTGATTTAATGCACAGGGTTATCTAAAAAAAAGGCCACTAAAACAAGTTTTTGAATAATTATTGGCTTAATTCTATTTCGTGCATGTGATTATAGAAATTGACCGCATCTTGATCCCAGCGGTTTGATTAAGGGCCAGGCACCGGGCAAACTGACCAGCTGTGATGATGATTTTGCACAGCTGGTTTGACAATCTAAACCTGAAAGTTTTCCTTACAAAGATGTTAAGTTCACAAAGTTGCTGTTCTGCAGAAAACCCCTAATGAAAGCCCTGCTTGATCCACAAACAGGCAAACACACAAAAAAAAAGACATCAAGGAACATTCAGCCATCTTGAACTCATGCTTGGTCAGTAACCACACATAAACAGAGATGCAGCTAAGAGCCAGCTGCCAGCTTATTTCACTGGCTTAAAGAGAACTAAAATCAGCTGAAGTTTCACAAGAAAACATACAAACTTAACGCAACTTTAGAGGTGCAAAGGCCAGAAAAGACAGCAGGGCTTGTTAATGGGCTGGCTTAGGGTTTTCTTAGCTACATCCCTGCATATACAGTATGTAGTGTACAGAGTGACACTACCAAAATTCACCTCTAAATTCCAAACTCTGACTTGTCCTCCAAGGCAGCCTGATCCCAGCAATTGGTCAGAAGATGGATGAAATGTGATGCACCATGGTGTACGAGGATGACCTTTTAGAGTCTTCACACATTTGAAGGTCTTACAATCAACTACACGCACTGTGTGATCCCCGTGAGATGAGGCCATCTTGGTCCTGGAAATGACAAAAAAATTAGATGTTATACTTTTGTAGATTAGAAACCCAGGTACAAAACCCCAACATAAGTGACAAGAGACTGTGAAAACATCAATGGTTGTTGTAGGGGGCGTAGTCTTTATATATAAACTAAACCATTAACAATGAATTTGTGGGAAACTGATGAAAACCTTTGTGGTGTAGAAGTGAATACAGTACAGTACATGCATTACTGAATATCGTGTTAAAATTAAACAGTGTTCAGCTGCAGACTTGGCCTATCACTATAAAGGTTATATAGTGTTATGCTTGCGGACTCACATGGTTTATCCCACATGTATATCATATGCCAGCCGATCAAAAATGTTGATCTGTGGCTTGATGAAATTGTTTTGTGATTGTGGGAGTACAGTGAAGCTGGCAAGGTTGTACTTCTGGATATTTGTGTTTGGGGAGCAGGGATGAGCAAGGCGTCTAAGAGAGCTTGCCTCACACTAATGTGGCCCAGGTTTAAATCCAAGACCAGGCTTCAAATCTGTGTTGAGCTCATCGTTGGCTATCCTCCTTGTTGCGATAGTTTAATTCTCTGGGTTACCAATTTCTGTCCCTTCACAACAACAACCATTTCTGAATTCTAGTTTGATCACGATCACATATAACAAACTTTTTGGAAGCAGGCCTGTTAGAAAATACAAAACTCTTACAAAACAACTTGACGAAACTTTTTTAGATACCTCTGAATATTGCTACATGTACAATGTATCTTCATTGTGCTGTCCTAAACATTCAGTGGGGAGACGTGTGGACCTCATTTTAGTACACTCCACTGTGGATCAAGAGGTCCGGGTTTTAGCCCTGGCCGGGGACATTGTGTTGTGTTCTTGGGCAAGACACTTTACTCTCACAGTGCCTCTCTCCACCCAGGTGTATAAATGGGTACCGGCGAACTTAATGCTGGGGGTAACCCTGCGATGAACTTACACCCCATCCTGGGGGGAGTAAAAATACTCCTGGTCACTTCATGCTACAGAAACCGGGAGAAGATTTGGCCTGATGGGCCACTTGGCTTGTAAGCAGGCTATACCCAAACATTCAAGGACTTCTCAATAAATAAAATAAACTAACTTAAACTAAAGATACAGTTAAGCCTGACTCTGACTGATGATAACTGAGCAACAAGATTTATGATTTAACTTACTTATCAGGGCTGAAACAGACAAGGAAAGTTGACCTTGGTGATCCTGGTAGTTCACATTCCTGGAAAAAAAGAAATGATTTCATACAACATAACTCAATAGTTAAATGCAATAAACAGTACAAACACTATGAAGGTTGGCAACTCTGGTAAATGTCTTCGAAATTTGACACTGTTTGAGCCAAGGCATACAGACATAAAGGATATCTGAAAATCCCACTTGGTGGTCATGACATCCGTTGCAAACGATCTACATGTATATGCAACAATAATTATTGCTCAACATTTTTGGCTTTCTCCTAAAACAGAGGTTATTAAAAGTTTCTCAACAAAGTTATTTCTCCCCTTTAAAATACATCATATTTTTCAAAACAATTTCATCCATATCTCATAATTTTAAGGCACCTCATTTTTTACTGATTCTTTGAAAACTGCAGGAGGCATGGTGGCCTAATGGTTAGCGTGCTGTACTTATGATCAAGCAGTCTGGGTTTGAGCCCAGGCCGCGGTCATTGCATTGTGTTCTTGGGCAAGACACTTTACTCTCACAGTGCCTCTCTACAACTAGACATATCAATGCCGTATGGACCACTTGGTCTGATGCAGCCTTCGTACCCTGAGAAGTAGCATTAGTATGCATGTCTGCATATTCTATCACTTTTCTCAAGGGCCTATAAATATGCAGGTTACTATAAATAAACATTTGTTGAATTCCTGTATTGATAATTATTCTATTTCAGGAAATATCGCAAAATCAAACAAAGAAGACAGATTAGCCGCACAGTCAGGACATTGAATTCATACAAACATCTTTCTATTCATTTAATTTGCTTAATTCCAGCTTGCTTAAAAACTTGAATGCTAAAAATGCTATCACCTAGATATGGTATCATTTCCTTAAAATTCCCACAGCCCTTGTCTGGAGGGTGCACGTTTCAACAAAATAATGAAACAAAGCTAAATAAGATTGGAATGGCTAACTCTAAATGTCTGAATAATTTAACTGGGAATAATAATTATTGTCAGCTGAAATTGTGAAAAAAGCATAAGCAACCTAAGCGATATAAATTTTTTCATTACAAGTTTCTATGGGCATTTTAAATCCACACAACAATGATGTTTGCACACTTCTCTAAGCAAAACGTATTCACTTGACGTACACAATAATAGATAATAATAGATCTAAAGCATGCATGCGTGCAATTTTAATTATATTTAACATTCCTCGAGAAAGTTATTTTCAATTGGTTATTTTGCAGAATAACTGTTATCCCAAAACCTAACTAAAAATGTTTACCATCCTTTGAGAATGGCAAATTCATTTCCTCTTGCTTTTAACTACTTTATCCCAGTAGTCTAATTGTAACAACAAATACAAAAAATCCTAATTTTTGCATGTTACCCCATATCAGCAACAGAAATGTCAACTTTGCATATGTTAATAAAAATTAAAAATAAATAAGTCTGATCGATTGCCTGTTTTAGCACGATTGTCGGAGGTATTCACTGAAAGAAAGGATTTGCATTTTTGGCTTATTTAGCTCCCAAAATAGCACACAAAAAACATCCTGAACTAAATTTACACTTGTTATCAAGAATGTGTAAAATTTGACCCATACTATTCAACTTCATCTGATCTCACTGTGTATAACTAATATTATTTTCAATCTACCGATAGTATTAGTTAGACTAAGTATAGATTCTAAGTACACAATGTTTCACGATCAATTATCAAATAGAAATTGAAAACTGTTTTCCAACTACCTAGCATATATACATAATTAACAGAACAACTATGCATGAAAGTTAAAATTAAACCCTACTTGAAACTCGAAGAGAAAAACATAATTGATGAAAAAAAAGGGTCAATTGTCTCTTTAATCCAGTGTGTTTGAGGAGTGTCCCAAAATATTGCCAGTTGGCACCACATATTCCTATCAAGCTTTTTTCCCAAGAAATTGTCGCCAAATGGAAAGGTCTCAAGGAAATGTCAGAAAAGTGGAAGTTCATAATCAGGGGCTTCATTACAGGCCAGATGCTCAGGCACTGGACAAATTGATTGGTTGTGAGGATGATTTTGCCCACCTGGTTTGACCATCTAGAGGAAAGTTTTTCTTATAAAGAAGTTCAGTTCAAATAGTTTTGCCTGCCTGTGAAAACCAGTTGCAACCCTGCTGAAAGCATCAATGAAACACCTGTATAATTAAGAAGGTCAAAAATTTTTCTTTGATTTGAGGCCAGGATTTTGTGGGTTTATTCTTAGCTGCTGTACATGTAGGTACTCTTTGAAAGACTTTTCCCTAATTTATCTGCTGATCATCAAAAACATTCCCAGACACGAAATGTGAACAGTGACGATGCTCCCTCAGGGCTGGTTTAGATGAGTCTATGAGTAACATAATTTACAATAACTTAGAAAAGGCACACCTCAAATCAGATGATTGTGCTAACTGGTAAAATTCCAAATCAAGGCGATTGCCAATTTGGCATGAAGGTGCAGTTCTATGTAAATCTCTCTTTTCCTCCAAAATCAGCCCAAATACAAATGTACATTGTAATTAAATGCAAAAAAAAAAAAAGAAAAAACAGGGTTGTGCCTTTTTGGTGCATGAGTCCAAGATTACTGATTAGAAAGTAACTGGAAGTATCACAATCGCTATTTTACATGATTGTAAATGAGGTGTAAGATGTGTGGAAAACATTTTACTTTGGTCAATTGAAATTTAAAGTATGAATAATTATTTACAAATGTACAATGTACATCAGGCAAAGAGTCATACAGGTATTATTAGGCTAAGAGCCTTTTACAAGTAATTCTTTTCAACATCAATTTTTGGTGTCTACTTTTCTGAAATATTTCACAACTAAAACAAGATCCTTCTAGACAATGAAAACAAGGCAACCCAGCAAATGTCCAGACTCAAGTCAATACTGTCTTGAAAGAGGAACTGATTAAATAAGCAAAACTAGATACTTTGGTTATGAGTAGTCAAAAGAATGATATTGAAAGCCTTGTCAGTGAATTATGAGGAGTTGTTTGAATACAAATGGGCAAATATCTCGGAAAAGCATCAATAACAGTCATCAACAAGTTCAAGGCCAATGCCATTGCCAATGTCACAGATAATTTATCCAGAAAAAATAAATAATGAGGGAAACTAAAAGATAATTGAAAACTAATTCACAAAAATTGAAAATTATCATAAAACTGAGAATTTTGACTTTCAGATTCCTTTGTTAGGTCAGAGAGCTGATTGCATTTTAAAACAACTACGGAAAAAAGTTTAGTTTACGCGTTTTTGTTTTGTATTTTCCCATTAAAACGTACCGGAACTAGAAACAGTTTTGACAGTGTCCTTGTTAAGACTCAATTTCACGGTATAATAACGAAAGATTTCAGATGTACATGTACAGTGTATGTTAAACCTAATATGACTAATGTTAAGTACTGTCATTTTCAAAGTGCATCTTTTATCATCACGATATATATATATATATTTTTTTTCAATGAACCATATACACCTGCATACATACATCTTGCAAATGTTTAATACTAGACCCAAACATGGTTTAATGGAACACCATTAATAGTTCAGTGTTGATTTTACTGATTCAAATTCTTTTGTGCACATTCAAAAACAAAGTTGTTCAATAACCGGAAGTGGTTTGTTGGGTACCCTCCAAGTCAAGGTCAAGCTCAAACTACTTGTATTGTCGAGGATTATATCAGACCATTACGCCAACCAACTTCAGAACTGACAAATATGTTAACTGCCTGTCTACTATAAGAGCGTATTCCATTCACGCGACATAACAATGACCCAGCACTATTGTCTACCTGTCGCCTTAACGTTAGTCAAGGTCACCAAAGAAGGTGAGAAACTCTGGTGGCCTGATTGAATATCTAATTTTTTTTTTCTTCCTGCTTCCACTGACACTCTGCTTCCAGTCTCATTTAGTTGTGTGATTAGTTGTAATCGTGGCAAACGCAGCGTGGGTCAAGGCTCTGAAATAGGCGACTTTTAGCCAGAGAATATAAAATAAGACCCCGAACTTGGGGAAGGGATATTTTATGCGCGAACTTGGCGTTCGTGGGACACAGGTATTGAGTTAGAAAAACAACAACAGCAATATTTGTCCAAAATTTCACATTACAATAAAAGGCAGAAATGTCATCGAGTGGAAAGCTTATCACTGGGAAACATATGCTTACTTCAAACGTCATTTCCACGGGGGAAGCAAAAATACACAAAGCGCGGCCGCCGCGTTTGCGCAATTAGTTCGGTTTTGATCTTCAACGTGAATGTCGTCATGAAACCAGAAATAATTGTCAAAAAGGCAAGAAATAATTACCAACAAAACTACGATGTGCTATCGAAGAAACACGCCATCGAAATAAACTGATATTACGATTTCGCCTAAAGCGATTAATTTTAGTTCGAGAACGTCACACAATCTTCAACAAAAACTTGAGAAGAAGATCGACAACTAAACAACAACAGTAACACCATATGCTAATATACACAGCGACCGGTGAAATGACATGACAAGAGAAAAAAACCTACCTCCGTTCGATTACAGGACATCACAGAAACATCTTCTACGTAGGAGAGCAACAAATCGTGATCGTTTGTTCTTCGACAATTCGTTTCTCGCCTGATCAAGGCGCTGAGCACGTTGCATCCTTTTCTTCTTCGCATCGTCGCAACTTCCTGCGCAGACTGTGGTTGATGTCTGGCGAAAAACTCACTTGAGTCTTCTCCGTTCTGCCTATGATCAATTTAGAAGAAGATGAGTGAAACTTATGCTCAAATTCTAGAGTAAAGTACCGACAGAAAAATTTCGTCGAAAATAAACACAAAGCCACAGTTCACCTCCCACGTAAAAACCCAAGTGCTTGAATGGACTTGGCAAAAAAAAAAATGCCGGTATGTGAGAAATGTACACTATCGACAATTCTTCGCGCGGTAAAGGTTCTTCAAGCATCGCCACATTCTGTACGCCTCCCCAGATCGATATAAGTCGAGATCAAAGTAGTTTACAGCTTATTTCGTTTCTTGAACAAATGAGGCTTCCCGCCACCGCCAACTAGACTGCGTGCCGTCAAAAAGAGAAAACTAAACGTGATATCGCGTGCCAATATCCTATTTATATTTTTATGAAATTAACGCTGACTGCAACATACTACTGACGTTCTTTTCTTTATCTTCCGCGCGTTTTTGGCCAGCGGTGCTCTTTACGCATGCGCTGTTTAAAATTTGACGTGGCTTTCCCGGCAAAAGAAATTTAGCAAGGAGTGATTCATATGACTAAGTGAAAATTTTCTGACAAAAAATCGTGAGAAAATGTTGCCGATAACAGATTACCAAAGTAAGAGCCTTGCTTTCCATCTTTACCTGTCGATTTGGTTGTTTTTCTAATGCTTTGATGTGTTTTTTAATGTACAGAAATCGGCATTGGTGTCTCTGGCTTTGGAGTATTTTTTCTCTTCATGGGTGTGCTATTCTTTTTCGATAAAGGACTATTAGCTATTGGAAATGTAAGTTTTTTCCTAAGTTTATTACTAGCGTTTCCATAAAAATATGACTTTATCTGGCCAGTGCAAGAATTTATTAAAATACTCATCTATGAAAATCAAATAACTTAATCAACCATTGATTGGACCACAGCTGTATAAGTTTATTCATAGTATGAAAACTTATGTTTACGCTGCAACCTCTTTTGTTTGTACTTGTTGTATTCAATGCAAAAAAAGTAGTAAATGTACAAGGGTACATGTGAGGGTGGTAAAACTCTAAAAAAAACACAGCAGGCAAAGTCCTTCATAGCAGTAAATTCCAAGATATCACACTCTTGCGCAGGTTTATTTATTTCAGAAGGAGATTTCAGCACCAGTTAATATGGCAGTGACAATTTCTGTTATCTAACCCCACTCAGCATAACACAATTTGTTTTTTAACACACTTAGCATTTTCAAATGTGTGGCTGACTAATGCAAAACACAAACCAACAAAGTTATTTAGAATTGATTATATTTATAATATTTGTGGGGCCTCTTTTCCTACAGATTATTTGCTAAGAATTTTTTTTCTGTACAAGGGTTTCTTGTAGTTTCTTTCTTTTTTTTTTTGGCAATTACCTGCATTTCAGGACTATGATTGCCCAGGTTACTGACATTCTGACAGCTTTGGCTGAATTCAGCTTCGGTTGACTCCAGTTCAGGCTATAAAAAGATGTAGAAAGATCATGTGTAATCGGTATATAAACAATAAACTTCTTTTCACGCGAAAATATGCTTGGATATTTGTCCACGGGTGTTGTCTCTCGAGGAAAATTGTGAGCTTTGATATATCCAAGCATATTTTTGCACCAAATGGGGGGCTATTGTGTTTATTATCCTTCATATATTTTTTGCAACATGCACAGTTTTGAAAATTGGGAAATATCACTCAGGTATTCCCCAGTTATAGCTGGGGAATATTTAGTCATGTGACATATTTAAACAAATTTATCATGCACTGGCGAAAATATTTGATGGATTTAAGGAAAGATACCAACAATTCTGGCTGGCAATCTCAAATAAAAGGGTTGTTTGCATAATTTGCACCAATGGCCAAATCTTTGATAGTGAAATCAGTTTCAGACACTGGATGTGCAAAATAAAGAAGTTAATGCCTTGAACTTTGATTGTTTGCAAAATTGACGGTTAAGAAGGTTTCCAGGGCTTTTTCTAAGGTATATCATGTTGAAATAACATGTTGATGGGGAATTTTTCAAGATAAAGTGTTACTTAATGTATGGTTTAGTTTGTGAAAATTGTCTGATTTTTTATGCAATTTTTCTCGAATTGTGTGATCGGATGCAATTGAATGTGATTGTGAGCTATTGTATCTCCACATAATATCTGGAGGCCTAGAACTTAAAATAATGGCTGCATGGTTGCTTGTCAAGTTGAGTGGGCATACTGGTGGAACAACATCGCAGAAATTTAAGTTGATTTTGATATGAATAAATGTGGCCAGTCAACTTGACCATTAAGACAGAAGCTTGACAGGTCAAATCCCTGATAAGACCAGACATCGTCTGATGACCTGTTATTTCTAACCCTGTAATTACAGTGTAATAGCAGGCTTTCTCGTTACTGCAATCTCCTTTTTGTCCACTTTTTGTCAATTTTGGCATACTGGTACCGGTACATGTAATGTTCAGTTGTAATAGTACAGTATAATATAATTTTCATTTTTTCTTTTTGCAGATATTGTTTATCGCTGGGTTAGCACTGGTGATTGGATTAGAAAGAACTTTTAGATTTTTCTTTCAAAAACACAAGCTAAAAGGAAGTTCATGTTTTCTTGGTGGAGTATTAGTTGTTCTTTTTGGTTGGCCTCTTATAGGAATGATCATAGAAATTTATGGATTTGTGCTTCTATTTAGGTGAGTTGTTCCAAAAAAAAACAGGTTAGACAGATGAACTGACAAGCCAGTTTTGAAATACCATAATGATTCTAATTAGTGCCCTTCCCCCACCTTCTTGAGCACCGTTTTTCTAAATAAGTACCCTTATTCTAATAAGCGCCCCCACAGCGAAAGTGACATTCAAGATGCCCATTGAAATAGAATAGTCTGATCAGACAAATAAATTATAAAGTCTGCTTTCTCATTGGAATGTAATATTGAACATTATGACTATCAGAGTTCCTATTTTTACAGTTCTTTAGTTAAAGTATTTGTAGTTGTATTGTATTGCATCAAGATAATAATAATAATAATTTATTTCTTATATGGTGCTATTTGCAACAAGATCAATAGCACAAACAGATGTACTGTTAAAAAAATTAATTAGAGCCTCTTCCCTTATAAGCACCCCTCTCCAATATAAGCACCTTCCCTTGAGCTACCAAAAGTAAATTAGCACCCTCTGCACCTGATTGAATCCCCACTGAATAGTCTATGTATAAATTGTCTCTATAACTTGATTGAAGTTTAGTGACTGTGTAGCTGTGGTATGCATTGATGTATTGTGCACAGGCTTATGTCCATTAAGTTATCAATGCATTTATATTTTAATGAAGTTTTATTTTATTTTTCAGTGGATTCTTTCCAGTTGTAATTAACTTTTTAAGAAGAGTACCAATCATTGGAAATATACTGAACTTTCCAGGAATTAGCCAGGTTTGTAGGATGCAATGCTGGATTAGTGTAACAATTTCTGCATGGGTAGTGTACATGTATCAAGCATACATGCCAACCATGACTGTTTTACCACATTTGCAAACACTGAGAAGAACAGTGAAAATACATGCAGAGGGGCATTTTTGACAAACTCCAAGGTGTGTGGAAATGTGGTTCAACACATTGTCGAGTGTTTGATACTCTCTTGTATGTCTTCTCAATCTAAGCTAAAATTAAGGAGACAAATGGAGAATCCTCAATTCCATCTATAAGATGCACCTGTGGGGAATCATGGTAGTTGTATTTGTCATTGTGGACTGAACTTTGTTTTAATGAATTCAACTATCATGAATGTCATTAAATTCATAAAATGTAATTATTAATTAAGATCAGATATCTGAACACTGTCAAGTTTATGATTTCCTTTGTTTAATAGAAGTGGTGAAGTAAGTATTAAGTTTATCCATTAAGACATCAACCTTGTTTCATGAGCAAAGTTTAAAAAGACACTCTATTCAAAACTACTAGCAGTTAGCTGGTACCATGCTGGAGACAGAAAACCCTGAAAACCTCACCATGTTTGGTGGCATATCCCCATTTCAACCATATAAAGAAGTTGCCCCACCCACCCCACCCCCCGTCAAATCCACCAAGAAAGTAAGTGAAAAGATAATGTGGAATTACATGACTTTAACAGTGGCGCAAAGCAAATCCAGTAGGGTGTAAAGGGGAAGATGTGATCCTGTTCCGTGCATGTGAAGTTCTAGGTGAGAATTAAAGGCAGGGGGGCTTGACAGAACTTTTATTGGCAATTCATTACTACTATAATCCAGAGAAAACATCTTTTAGTCAAAGACGACAAAACGTTAAAATATCCAGGGTAGAAGTTGTTGAGATTCAACTTTACTTTTGAAGTAACACGGAGTTGAGTTCTGCCTTGCTAACATTCCCTCCAACAGGGTACATGTAATTTTACAAGGAAGAATGATAGCACTTGCACTTTGCAGTCTACTGGGAAGGGAGGTTCCAGAGCGAGCAAAATTACTCCCTATGTGTTTATTTTATACCTTTACCTTTGATTTTCAGGTAGTGGGTAGATTAGCAGGAGATGGAAGCAACTCCATGGTGTAAACCACTCAGTAATGCGAAAGACAAAACATCCGCTGGTTTGTTACCATGGGAAGGAATCGGTATCGAACACGAGGCACTGTGCCAGGGGACCTGAGGTTTACACCAGTATTAAATGGACCTGTGAAGCTCCTTACAGGCACTGTTGTTCAGCTCATCATCTGCGATTTCTGTGCAAGAGATGCTATATTCCTCAACCAATTCAGTCAAAATGATTTTTCAGTTATTCTTACATTGTGCTTCCATGATAACAGTATTATTATAAATTCATTGATACTATTGACTCTGCTGAAAACTGAAGCAAGCATTTTGGCTTTGGAAGGAAATCTCTCATGAGGAAGGACTGTTAGCTAGTGCTCCTGTGCAAAATGTAGGAACAATCTACAACTCATGAAATACTGTGTTCAATACAGTGAAACCGTCGTTATGACAACCTCAGTGGTTACAGCAACCATTTGTCTGCTGCATAAAAATACTAAATGTTAAGCCAAGGGTTTCATTAAAGGCCATGTACCAGGCGAATTGACTGGCTGCGAGGATGATTTTGCCTGCCTAGTTTGACCATCTAGCAGAAAGTTTTTCTCAAAAAGAAGTTCAGCTCAAATAGTTTTGCTCGCCTGTGAAAACCAGTTGCCACCCTGCCGAACACGTTAATGAAACGCCTGGTGAAGCATTATCAATATTTTACCTCAACCCATTTATATAACCAAGATTGATGAGGTTCCACTGTAATTTTCCTAAGAGCTAAATAAAAGGCTGTGACTTGGAGCCGGAAGGAGAACGAGGTGGAAGCTTGTTTGCCAACTCTGAAGAAGAACTGTTAGATTTCCTAGACTTAGATTGAGGGAATTAACAAAGAGAACGAACTTTTGCCCACAGATCTTAATTGACAACCCTTTGCCCAGCTTAATCAAAGACAATATTACACCCATGCTGTCTGTTCCAAAAACCCAGGCTACTTTGATGTCTACATTATTCTCAGCTGGCTTTGAAGGGAAAGTTCTTCAAACAAGTAGCTGTTGGTGGGATCTCTTCACAGCTTGGCAATCTTTGGAAGTTTCATAGTAAAATGTAGATATTTTTCGTTTCTTTTCGATCACATTGTTTTGAAAAGGAAAAGAAAAAACGAAATCATATTACACATGTAGCTGTGCTGTGTTATCTTCCAACGGATTGTTATTATTACTATTACTATAGAATTTTCAATAAAAAAAGGAATATTTATTTACTAACATGTGTAATTTTGGAGGTGCAGTGAACTTATGGTTAGAGCGCTCGCCTTCGGACCGAGCGGTCTGGGTTCAAGCCCTCGCAGTGCCTCTCTTTACACAGGTGTGTCAATGTAGACCGACGAACTTAATGCTGGGGGTAACCCTGCGATGGACTAACATCCCATCCAGGGGGGAGTAGAAATACTCCTAGCCGCTTTATGCTACAGACACCGGGATAAGCTCCGGACTAATTAGCCACTTGGCTCGTATGCAGACTTAACCTATGTGCATTTGTGTACGTTTTTGTGGTATAAATCGCAACTGTCTCGGAAAACTGCATGTCGATCGCTACATGAAATAATACTGGGGAAAATGTGGAAGAGAACTTTTTCCTCTCAGTATTTATTCCACGGTGCTAAGTGGAATCCAACATGTCCCCACACAGTATATTTAAGGCATTCACTCGTTAGCCTGAATATGGACTAACCACAAGTGAAATTAAAAGCACGCCCTTTACCATTTCAGCCGCCAACACTATCTCCTTACCCCCAAGAGAGTAAGCGACAAAAGAAGGCGATTGAAGTTTATCCAACTGGGACCAATACAGGATATCCCTAATTTTAAGAATCCCTTACCTAGACCCCCCCGCATCAGACAGCCTCGTTATGGACTTTGCATCTTGAAAAAAAAGAAGTCTAATATTTTCAAGTCCGTCTTCCGTAATTAGGTGTTTCTTGGCCGCAACAATATGTGACTATGTCGGGTTTGATGCCACTTTTATACACCGTAGAAGAGGTGAAATTTCGTGGCGTAGCCCCTTTAAAATTTACCTTCAATTCGTTTATAAGCCCTCCCAATACTCTGTACGCAGGTTCATAAGCCCATAGCCTAGCTATAACCAGGATTTTCCATGGTATATGATTAGCGTTCTGGTTAAATGCCCCGAACCCCGGGTTTCCAACTGTATTGATATTGAAATCAACTTCTTCCGGCGGGTGGTCACGAAATCTAAGACCCCATACTGTTTGAATTTTCCTGAGGGGTTTTAAATTTTAGTAATTGTGACAACCAATGTAGAAACAGTTGCTATCATGTTTTTGATCGAAATAAGAACCGACCACCTAAAACGTGCAACGCAAGCGAAATTGTAGGGAACGCGAATTTCTTCTTCCGTTAGGTTGCAGTTACAATGCAACACTAGACTCTCCCTCAGAAACGTTCTTTTGAGGGTCGTAAAAAATCTCCACGGAGAATTGGTTTACCAGGTGGACTTTGCAGGAGTCGTGCCGCTTTGCACGGAAGACAAGACATGTCCGCGTGAAATAAATGTTGGTGCGTGTTGTCCATTCATTCACGGTTCAGGAAGGGGCGGTACTCCCCTCGATAAATTGTAACCAGATCACGTGATATGACTCACGTGCGATGGCGGGACTCGTTTCTACATATTTGCTTTGAAGTAAATAATATAAGATAGGGTCACCTCTCTTTCTTCACTTTCGTAATTAAGAAAACGGAGCAGGAAAGTGACACGAGTAGGAAAATAATACGACTCTTAGTTTTCAAGGGCTTAATTTTCTCAGTCTTTGTTTTCCAGACAACCACTTCAGCCACTTTCAATGGCTCTCTGTCATTCGAACTACAAATGGCACCATTATGCACCTTTAATATCGTCTTTCAGATTATGTAGTGACTCGTAAGACAGCATATAACAATAGTGAACAATGCAATGCTTCGGAGGCTAAGCAGGTCATTTTTTTTATTGTTCAAACTGGCTTTAAGTCGCTCTAGTTCTTTTTTTTTTTTCGTAGTTTCGAAGGATTAACTTCGTCATCCGGTGGTTGCACAGACGCGGTTGTCAGGTTCTTCTTTGGCATGAATAAATCTTGCTATTGATATCTCATCGCGATAAATTAAAAAAGGAATTGCAATATCCTTAAAATTAATACTCTTCCTTCGGCACGTGTCGTGAATATTCATTTCCCAGCGCCAGGGAGGGGGTGGGGGTGGAGGAAAACTGCAGACTACCACGATTACCATGAAAGCATTTTAATGCCGGTCTAGGAGGGCAATAATAGGTGTGTTAGGTGTATTAGGAACAGTGCACCCGGGAAAGAGCAGAGTCTGATTCTCTATACTGCTATAGAACGCTTCTACGGTCTACAAAAATTGTTACGTTAGCTGTAGAAAGGTTTGAAGTCCAGCTGTAAATAACGCATTGAGAACCCTTTAGCTTTAGGCTCCGTCAGATGGCTGAACTAGCCTCAGGATACAAAGAACGGGAAGTACTGACTTTTTATAGTCGTAATACTGGAACTTACTGACGTGTACCCTTATCTTTAATTTCCTTCAGCACTAAGCAAACATTTAAATTTGCGGCAATTGAGATTCAGTTGGAGTCACGTATCAGATCCAACTGTAACAGGTGGAACAGTCTTCCATTCTGTAGCAATGTTGCAGGTTGGCGCAATTACTTCCTCGATGCTTGTAACATGACCATGCAAAAATCTGAGAAGTTTTCTGTGCATGTGTGTGTGTGGAGGGGGGAGCGCTAGTTTCAATATTTACCCCTACCCCTAGCCACTTCCTAGAGTACAAAGTACTGTGTTTCACTGAGGTCTGCTAGCCCCAGTCTCTAAATTAATCCTCGTAGCTTCATTCCAGGGGATAACATGCATGTTCTAGAAATCGATATACGGCACGGCCATTTTATTGGGTTTCTTGGTCCAGTGCAAAAAAACTACCGTGGAAAATGCCAAAATATTGAAGAATAGAGGGACCCATAGAGGTCCTTCGGAGTACCCCACTGGTTCTGAGGCCACCCCTTCTTGTAAGCTTGGGTTTGAAAACAGAAACTGCCATTTTTGGTGTACGTTTAATTAAAGGACGTCGTTCTGTCAGATCAGAACTTCACTCTGAAAATTGTTCCTGCTGCCAGCTTGATCGCCAAAAGAGCGAAAAATGTTCCCGGAATTTAGACCGCAATATTCGGTCGGTGTTTTGCCTCTGCGAGTCTGGGGTACAGTGAATAATGAGGAGGGGGGTGGGGTAGGGGTTTCGCTGAGTTCAATGCGCCCCCAGACCCTGCTCATTTTCTGACCTACCCGGTCAAATCTCACCTGCTTCTAGATCCATGCGTCCCATCCAAAACCGGAGATATTCAAATTTTCACCTCATTTATAACCGCTGAACCACATGAAACAGTCATTTTTCCACCGCAGAATCTGCTCGAAAGTTAAAACATATATCTAAGTGTTGAACTAGAAATGAAAGCCAAGCAGTAAGGGTGTACATGTATGCTTGTTTCGGACTTGCCAGTAAAAAAAAAACCCACCCGTGCCATTCCCCTCAACCGGCTTCCCCCGGTTTATGTGTTTATGTAAAGAAGAACTTCATCCTTCACCAATCATGCAGCTGTTAAAGCTTAGCACTTCACTATAACAAAGGCTTCAGGTATAAGAACGAAAAAACACTATCCACACAGGAAGACGCAGTGATGCAGGATGCCGATATTATTTTTCTCGTTTATTATCATTTTCCCAGACGCGATTACATCTCTTGTCGTATCAAAACAGACCTATTTCCTTGTTGAATGCCTGATGCTTTTCGGCGCGGCGCCAGGACGGAATCTCTTCCGCGCGGCTTCGCTTTCTCAAACAGATTACATGTCAAGTTTAGCATAAAATTATGTCACGGCTATGACTTCCTGTGTCTAAACGGAATACTAAATACTGGTTTGTTGGCGTTTGTATATATTTGGTCCTCTGACACTGGCCGGATTTTTTTTTTTTGTACATCCTTATTAATGCTATCTTCGCTCAGTGTTCATCGAGATTTGCCGCAGTAAAGATGCCTCATTGTTTCTGTTAGTCAACCGATCATGATAGAGCTAAAATTTCGACTGATACTCGCCTGTGTGCTGTGGGTCCACTCTTCTGACCGGGCGCTTGGCTCAAATGATTTTCACGCACCTAAGTCGAATCGTGTTTTGGACGAGTGCAAGCGACTGTGTCGCCACCCGAAACCTACCGAGGTTCCTCTAGAAGACTCACAGGTAAGTGTATTTTAAGTTCCCATCGTTCATGCCTCGGTACCTAAGGTAGAGAATCTAAAGAAATAATTTTACTTTGGTGCTTTTGGTGAAACAAGGTTAATTAATGGGACGTAAACGTTCAGACGGACGTTATCAGAAAGCAATCGAAGACAAGAAGTGGATTCTTTTGATTGATATACAATAGCGAGTCCAGTTTAGTGGAGTTTCAATTTCTAGGATGAAAAGCGGGGCGCGAATGTTAGAGGTCCTCTAGAGTTAGGTAAACTCTAGGAATATTTTCATGTTCACAACAAATGTCACAGGCGGTTTTCCTGGGAAAGCAATTTTATTTTTCTTCTCGGAAAAAATTGCTGATGTTTAATTGTTTTCCGTTTTCTTTTAATGTTGACTAATGGACCGACCATTTGTTTCCTACCTTTTTAAAATGTATTTCTTTTCACTGTTACCCCGATATATGCATGCGATACCGTAGCAGATGACAGACAAACTAATTTTTCATTGAGTTTACTCTCTATCTTGCGTTTCAGCTTAAACGGGAACAGTCAAAAGCTTTTCCCGTTGAAAACTGTCTAAAATTAACCCTTACGTTGGTTCAGGAAATTTTGCCGCGAAGGTTTCGTAGAAATTTGAAACAGCATACGATGGTAAATATTTCACGGGACGGATGTTCTTACACAAGATAAACACGTGGATAAATCAAACGAGATGAACCTAAATAGATTACGTAAATGGTCAAAACGACGAGTTCCTGCCCATGCTTTGGACTCTCTTCGCCGAGTTTTCTCGAGAAAACTGACGCTCTTTACATAACGTTCCACTGAAATTCCCTCATCCTGAATTTTGCTCTCTTGCAGTTTTGTCGTGTTTCAGCGCTTTTCAAATTAAATTCGCCTCGCAATTCCTTCATCACTTCCTAGTAGGGTTCTTCTGCCTCAATAAACTATGATTCTGAGGTTCAATTTCGTTCGAAACTATACGTAATTCTGAATATAACACTGAAAGGAAACTTACAATATATAAAAATATGCCGATGGTGACATTTTGTAGCAGTTTTTACTTTGCGGCATGAAAAAGAAAACTTCTTTAAGAAAAACATTTCTCTGTTCGTCTCTCAACAGTCACGTCACCCCTGTGTGGAAAAATGTTTGTTATTGGCGCAAGGTAGGTTATTTTTAAAAACTAACTACACTTGTATTATAGTTTGTAAATTACAAAAATCCGATAAGGGAGCAAAACTTCGAGTTCCTTTGTTGCTATTCCTTTCACGTGCTACGTGCATTGTTGAGTAAGGTACCGACGTAATTATTCTGTTAGCATAGAAGGCATCACTTTCTTCCTACAGTCACACGATGTCGCTAATGCGTTTTTCATTTCATTGTCGATGCAAATTGTCAGACTTGTCAATCCCGAAGAAGGAAGTAATGACGAAACGTCGATATTAACCTCGGCTGACAAATGATACAGCGCCGATAAACAAACAACTCACCTACATTCCTGCCAAAAATAATTTAACATTAAGCGCAAAAAAGGTAATAAATTAAAGTCTGCCTATGCATTGTTTTTTTGGTCCATAAGCTCGTCTTAACGGTTAGGGGTCGAGCTCGTTTTAGAAATGTGAATATCGAAGATTTCAGGCCCCAAGCTCCCCTGTGTGTTTGCAATATCAGCTGAAATCAGATTGACGTCTTCATAAACAAAAGTGTCAGTCTTGTGTTTTAATATGACCTGTCGAATTGTTTCGTTTTCTCCCCCGCACTCGAGAGTTAATTATTTGAAATTCGAAGCTAAAGGCGAAGAACATCCATTGTAAGAATAGCTGTAAGTGAAAAACTGCCTCAATTTTAACAAGTGGCGCGTTGCTCTGTAATATTACCCTTGAACAGCTGAACATACGCAACGATACCGAATTATTTTAGCTTATCTTTGTTTAATTCATCTGTTTTGTACCATTTAATATTGAGTACGACGTGAACATCAATTTTCAATTTTATTTTCTCTCGTAGAAAATTCCAGTTCAACAACTCGTCCAACAACTGAACCTCTTTCTGTGATCACAGCATCTACAACGGATCCTCCGAAATTCGGTAAGATACTTCGTTTCAGAAACAAAATAAAATCTGCTATTTGACAAAAAGATATATTAATTATGCCCAGCTGATTTGACTGTTGTACCCAGGTCTCCATCAACCAAATCTGACTGTACCTTAATGTTGTACGCAGGTCTGGATATTATTGCCCATTTTTATGTAGCCTATCTCCAATTCAGACCAGCGTTCCTGTGCAGACGTTACTCCGCCTTGACTTAACAGATATTTGCCGCCGTTAATGTCACGACTATTTCCTTTCTTTTTAGCTGTGGAAATTTTGACTTGTCACGGCAAAAAACATTGCGTGACGAGTAGACCATCTTTGCTTGAGTGAGGGGCCGATGTTACTTAAAAGTAAATCTGTGTATTTGATTTGCAGGCTGTCCGCGTGACTATGGTCCTACTGCGGGGGAATTTATACCAGGGGATGTAACTAATGTTGCCGTTGCATTCGTGGAGCAAAAGACGGAAAACAGCCAGGAATGGGTTGCCAGAGTGAATTGGACAGCGCCAAAAGGTATGAATGTAAAAAATTATTAACCTCCCTTCAAGCATGGAGCCAGGCAAGTTGACATCGTTTTACGCAAACAGGCTACTTTTTTTTGAAATAATAAAGAGCTGACGCATCTCTAAAATGCCCAATTTTTTTTTAATACCGCCCTTCGTAATTCGTTTTGTTCTTCCCTTGTCTTAACCATTCCTGTTCGTTTTGTTTTTTTGTTTTATTGTTTTTTTGGATTATTATAACTTCACTTTTGTTCCCATTCTGGTTTCCAGTTGGCAACTGTTAGGGTGTAGGAGCTGGAAACCAGATTTCCATTGTCCAACTGATCCCTTACTCGATCCGACTATGCATTAACTGTAATACAGGAGTTTTGAGTTGACCGACACTGTGGGATTCTTAACAAATTTGTGTTGTATTTACAGCATTTGGCTTTTCATTTACAGTACAACTGCAATTAAAAAGCACTGCGGCAACAAATTGACAGAAATTTTGAGTCTTTTCGCAATTGTTGTTTCAGATGTGAATGTCTCCTCCAACTGGCGTGGCTACCTTGCCATATGGTTCTCAGAAAGTTTAACTACTGATAACGGAATGCCAGGGCTTGCCAACTGCAGAGCGCTACCCAAAGTAAGGAAATTTCTCTACATGAAATTCACTCGGTTATCTTGTTATCTTGACTTCCTCGTTATCTCGAACTCAAATCAGCTTCCTGTCGATGTACTTTTTCAGTCATTCACTATCGGCTGTCTCGAAACTCCCGTCACGTCGAACCATTTTTTGGTTCCTATTTCCTCTAAGAGTTCGAAATACCGGGACTCGATTGGAAATGATTTTCTTTTGGACATGATTTGTACAAGGAACCATGAGGAAGAAAACCAGAGAACAACTCAAGCTATCGTTTTGCGGTACCGATGAGTTCGTGCGACTCGAATCTGCTCCGAAGTATTCAATATTACACAGCGCCGTCTGGGTCTGCGACTCGTTGGCCATGTTGCGACGGAGTGCTCCCTTACATGGGCTATATAGGTTGATTTAACGGTTTTGTCTTGTCAGGTCTTAAATAGAGTATCAAGTATTTGGCCAGGTCAAAAATAGAGTAGGGAAAATCGCAGATTTTGCCGGGTCTTAAATAGGGTGAAGGCTTTGGGAAGTGGGTCGCACACTCCTATCGAATTTTTCTAGAAGTACCCGCGCTCCCGGGCTGAGTCTAGCTCACAATTGCTGCTAATCTCGCAATCTGATTGGCTAATTTGCCGTTGTCGATAAGGGTCCAGACCACGCTGCTCCCGTCAATGTGTCGCGCAATGCCTTTTTCAGCTCGCGCCCTGAAAAAAAAAACATTTCCTTTGAAGCTGTTGTGGTAAAAAACAAATCGAAATGTGATTTAGCGTGGTCTGTACTCTTATCGACAACTATACGCGTCATCGCAGTGGTCAAAATTTGTTATGTACTCACTCGAATGCGCCTCGTGAGTCCGTAACGTTTTGATCACTGTTATGACGCCGTAAACTTGCTGTGAACAAAAATAAGTGAATTTTATTCAAAATGACGCGAACATTGTCAATAGCTTTTCTCGCTTTTTGATTGGCTACTTAAAAAGTCCATAAAATCTCATTGGTTGAAAAGTTGACAGTTTGACAGCTGAAAGTTGAACTTGAAAGCTTGCATAAATTAAAATTTTATCCGTCTGTACTCTTACTGATGATAAAAATGAGCCAATCAGCGCGCGAGAAATTAGACAGTTATTGTAAAAAAAAGTACGGACCACGTTAAACCACATTCCATTTGTTTAGTTTACTAGGTTGGTTACTAGTATTACGTCTATTACGGCTGGATAATACAAGAGCGATCGAGAGTCAACAACCTGTTGAACCGAGTGTGAAAACTCTTGTAATCTTTTCCTTAGATCATGACAACGGGAATTTAACACTTTTTTTTAACTGGTTCTTGCTTCTTTACAGAACGAACTTCACCTGGACATCAACGAGACAGATGGATGGAAATATCCCAACAGGCTTTACATCACAGTAAGTAGAACTTTGTACTGGTACCACCTTTGGGACGGACATGTGGTTAAATCACCTGACATGACAAAAACCCGATAAAATTCACTCGATCAGCTCAGACTTCAGTCACCACTAGAGCGGCCTGCATTCTGGTCCCCAGTACTACTCGTTTTAAAATGCCCTTACGAGTGGCTCCCTCCATTTCGCCGACCACGTGCCTAAAAGAGACGGAAGCTCTGGGGAAGAGAATGAGTGGTTTGTATAGCTCAGTTTGTTTGCCGTTATTTTCCACAGATTGTTGCCTTGCCGAGCGAAAGAGAAGCTTTTACAATGGACGCATATGACCCAAGAGCTAAAGGTACTGAAAAAGTTTTCAAAGCCACTCAGTTCCAACAACTATTTTCAATTAATCAATTCGATACCCACGAAAAATTGCTTTCTCAAGCAACGAAAGGCGGTTTTCATTTGAGTTGCCCGAAAATTAGCTCAATTGCAAGAAAACAATTTTCATTCTTCGTAATCGACTTTATCCTTTTTTCGCATAGCTGTTTCTCCACTGTTTTGACTTTGGCGCAAAAAAACTTACTAAAAAGAAGTTGACGTTATGATCTCCGAAATTTCGATCAACCATAACTAGATGCCCTGAGATGTGCACTGTGAAAATATTAGGGGCTAAAGTCACTGTTCTCTCACGTTTGCTTTGACTCAAAAGTTCGAAAGTTCATTCAATATTTTTAATTCTGATTTTGTTTTAATAGATTGGGGACCGCACGGCAGATATGCACCAACGATAACCTTGAAAGGTAATTAATTTAGCTTATTTATCGAGATATTTACAAGCGCGTTGAAACGACTTGCAAACTTTATACCTCGTTCCCAGGGTCCTATTTCTCCGGAAAGATAGGACCCTGGGAGCGAGGTTGACAAGCCTTGAAAAATTCTAAAGTGATGACTTAACTCAACAGAGACCCATGTGTCGTCTCTGATTGGTTGCTCCACGATTTTGAATTTTCGCGCGCAAGAAACAACCAATCCCAGGCGATCCTAGGCCATATACGGATCCCTGTAGAAGTACGTCATCAGAATGAAATCTTGCCTGAAAAATTGATCTGAGACATCTTTAAAGCGCGTAAAGAGCGATAGCCTTCCCATCTTTACACTTTTTCACTAACTTTTACAGGTCACAAACGCTTCGCATTAAAATCTGGAGAAGGCATCGTTCTACTAATTGTGGTAGGGATTTTGTTGGGACTCGCTATGGTGTGGATAATACACGTCTCGGGCGTCAAACGAAAGCACTTCACAACTTACAATTTGGCACTCGCAGTCGACAAAAAAGCGGGAATGAAAGCGGACGAGATGAAAGATCAGCTGATAGCGTAAAAAGCGAGGGAAACAATTCTTAACTAGTGCAGAAGTTGAAGTAATTTTGTAATTTTTGTAATGAAAACTGTACGTACTTAGAGGTACGTCATGTTCCAATTTTATTTCAAATTACCATTAAAGGTTTTTTGGTGTTGGATTATTCGAACAAAACCCATCTCTAATTCGTTAATTATTGAATTCCAGCTCACGTTCTCTTTGTTTCGTTAAATAAATAATGACTATATTTCTGCGTATAACATTAAAACTTGCCGAAAGAATTCACTTGTAAAGGACACAAAAAAGAATAAAATGTAAAACAAATATTGTTTACATAATTAAAGCAAAATACATGGTAATTATTTGTTGACAAAGATACTTATATCGATATATATATATATATATATATATATATATATATATATATATAAAGAAAGGATAGTTTTTGTATAGATTGCCAATACATGTGCAATAGCAAAAGAGAGATTTTAATCACCTCAGTCTGCTAATTAACTAAGTTAGGTACGGCAAAGGATAACTATCTGTAAGATAAATGAAAATAAAAAAAATAAAACGACAGAAACCTTTATAACGTGTTTTATATTTCATTTTTTCTCATCAAATCGACTCCGAGCCGAACTCCTTAACTTGCAGTATTTTGTTCGATTTGCCCTCAAATGACTTGGAGACTGCTATATATCTATAACGTGTGAGATTTCTTACTTCCACACTAAATCCTTTTTCTTACGTCACTAGATAGCTACCCGAAGAGAGGTGGAGGGGGGGGGGGGGGGGGAGAGGGGGACGGGGAGGGTTAAGTTGCCACGTAAAACTTCCCAAGTTAATAATCGTCGCCAATTTTGAAAAAAAAAAAAACCCTAAAAGATGTCACTCTGTTTTTGTGGGCCTGGCTCGGGTCCGCATTTGCACTCCTAAGTGGTGCCAATTCTTCCTGACAAATCGTTCTATATATCAGTGCCATATCTATATCTACATCGAGCAGCCAAAGGATAAAGCAATAACTAAGAGTGGTATTGTTTGTAGATTTTAGAACTCTAAGCATGTAGTAAGCTAAGTATTGTTTCCCCTGAAAGATGCGACGATCACCCTCGACACTCCCACGTGGGAGTTTTCCCTCTCCACCATGATACCTGCAGTACATTGCTTTGTCACGGAAAAAGTTCCCAACAATTCACGGTACAATATCAGCTGGCAGATAGAATCTAACCATGAAACTCGACTGGCCGCTATTTGACTTTTTATTTCTTAACGTGCAGTTCTTCGCCCTGCCAACAACAACTGTGAACTAACAACCCCTCGCGCGGGCCCTCGTGGCGGAAGTGACGACGTTTTTCTCTTCACAAGGGAAAACAAGTGCCGTCTATGGCAAACCTTTCTCCAATCAAATTAATTGCACAAGCACTCACGCAATGACTCCGAACACTGTAACGCCTGGCCCGGATAGGGCGTCTGCCTGTTGCACCCAGGGTTGTACTTGGTTGTACCAGAGGCATATCACCTATGCTTCTGGTTGTACCTATTCGTGAGATGAGCCAAGAGACTGGGCATCAAAGTCGAAAGCTCAGTGGGACTGGGAATGAGACTCAATTCAACATGGCGGACGGAGAAGACGAAACAGTTCTTCCAGGTAAAGTCTGAGCTAAAACCTTGCTTTAATTTGTTCTCTGATGAATCCTTGCTGCGTTTCAAACATTCATATGTCCTTTTCTTTTAAGGTGACAGTAAGAAAAGAAACTACAGGAAAGACAAACGTAAGTCGACGATTGATTTGTCGTATCAAAGCGCGGTGCGAAGCATGTAAACTTACATTGTGTACACACAACCACCTCTGGCTAAGTACTACATTCCGACATGGCTTAAGTCTTATTGTTTCTTCATCAAATTTTATAACATTTGATCTTCTAAAGAGAAAGATAAACAATCGCTTTTGTTAGGGCAAGCTTTTCTCTAGTTTTCTCTTCCAGTTTCTCTTGCAAATTTGTAATTTATTAGTTGAAAATCTAACATTTTTGTTGTTCTTTCGTTTAGCTTGGGATCACGAGGGTATTGATCACTGGAAAATTGAATCATTTACAAGTGAAGACAATCCACATGGCATGCTGGAAGAGAGTTCATTTGCAACTTTGTTTCCCAAATACAGAGAAAAATATCTGCGAGAATTCTGGCCTTTGGTGGAAAAGAAACTAAAAGAATATGTAAGTTCTTAAAATGTTCAATATAGAGGCAGCAGGAAAGGAGTTGGGGGGTTGAGTGACAACTATAGCAAAACAACCATGAACACTGTAGGATCTGGGATTTGCCCAGGCTTTTCAGTTCAAGATTGTGCTTTCATTATATCCAAAATTGTTAAGTCAAATCCTAGATAGAATGGTTGTTGCCTTACTTTCTTGCATCATACAGACATATTATTTTATAACAGAAAAGCTCCATTATGTGAGACAGGGAGATCTTTGGAAAGTTGTGCTGAAGTTTGTGTAAAGATCTCCTGTAATTCTATCCTTATTATCAATAAATCAATGTTCCATAAGGATGCACTGTATTTTGTCTGTGTCCCCAGTTAGTGCCGTTGGCACTAGAATGACCAGACACTTTTAATAAGGGATATGTATGTATGTGACAGTCATTTATCAAAAGGTAATGACTTCCATGTTTTTTTTTTGTTTTTTTTTTGTTTTTCAAACCATTTTTCAAGTCATTGAAGTGCCAGTTAGATGTTATTGAGGGAAGCATGACAGTTAGTACAACAAGGAAGACATGGGATCCTTACATCATCATTAAAGCCAGAGACATGATCAAGCTTATGGCCAGAAGTGTTCCCTTTGAGCAGGTTTGCTTGCAATGTTCATAATGAATTTGTTTTCTTAAGATTCTAAGCATACACCTTGAGAATGCCTGGAATAGACCATTTTTGTAATTTCCGTATTGGATTGGAACTAGCTTGTACTGGAGGCTCATTCGTGGGAATACCATTAAAAAGAGATTAATACCATTTTCATTTGGAAAGACTCCCCACGTAAGCCTCAGTTGCAAGCTAGTTCCAGTCCTATACCAAGAATACAAAAATGGTCTATTGCATGTCGCATTGTTTATAACATTGTATTTATTATTTTATATCATACTTTATATTGTATCGTTCTAAATTATCATTAGGATTGCATCTGAGTAATTTTCAAAGTAGTTTTGCTATATAGGTAACGCCTGCATACAAGCCAAGTGAGCCATCAGACCAGTGTTTGTCTCCTGACTAGTTTCTGTTGCATGAAGTGACTAAGAGTATTTCTATTCTCCCCTGGATGGGATGCTAGTCCATCACAGGGCTACCCCCAGCATTAAATTTGCCAGTACCCAATTTTACACCTGTGTGGAGAGGAGAGAGACACTGTGAGAGTAAAGTGTCTTGCCCAAGAACATAATACAATGTCCCCAGCCAGAGCTTGAACCTGAACCACTCAATCCGGAGTCGAGTGCACTAACCATCAGGCACCACGTCTCCACCAGTTTTACTATTAATAGTGGTAGTATAATTTTATATTATTATACATATATTACATAACTATTTATAATATCTAATAAAATTTAAATAGTCCCTTATTAGTAGGTCTGATGGCTGGCTAGAAGAGAAGACACTGTAATCAAGTTTCAGCATGGAAAAAATTTCTACATACATGTAACTTACATTTTAGAACAATGTGATCCTTTTGTCCACTTTTTAACGATTAAATATTGTTCAAGAGTTAAAATACCTGGTCCATGTCTTAGAGGACAGACCTAGAACTTGATGTATAACTGTTATCTTTTTTATGGCAGGCTCAGCGTGTTCTGGAAGATGAAGTTGCATGTGACATCATTAAGATAGGATCGCTTGTTCGAAACAGAGAGAGATTTGTGAAGAGAAGGCAAAGGCTTATTGGTCCAAATGGAGCAACGTTAAAGGTCGGTTAGCAAGTTCTCCTCCTTTTAAAATATCCTTGTTTTAAATAATCTTTTCTAGAATTCAGTGTTACAGTGATTGAATTAGAAAACATTTTCCGTGTTTCTATTGAGTTTTAGTAGACTTCTACTAGTATACTAATGCAAATGCTGCAATCTTATTGGCTGAGCTATTCGTATACTATCAGCCATAAGAGTGCTGTTGGTTGTCCATGAAATGCGACGTTTTTCTCTTTTTTTCCGAAGTTTTGGAGGAAAGTTTAGATGTATGTAAATTTCTGAGAAGACTAAAAGAAGGACATTAACGGTTTCTTGACTTTAAAAACTTAAAAATATTGAAAAACTGGATTCGCAGGCGTACACAAGACGAGTGCAAATTTACCAAAGACAGTTCAATATATGCGATGTTGTAAAAGTGTAAAGTACAATAATGTGTAGTAAAATAAGTGGAAACCGTTATTTGTGTTAATTTCAGTTAGAATTCCACTAGAATTCCATTTGCTCTCAATTTCTATGAGGCGATAGTTGATTTGGCCTTCGGCCTCATCAACTATCACCTCATAGAAATCTCGAGCTCATAATCTAATTGTTGAATAGAAACAAGCAGGGGAAGTTTGAGAGAAGGAGAAATGTTGTGAGAAAAGGACCCAATAGGCAAGTGTTTCCACAACTTTGTCAAGTTCTCCCAAACGTTCATGGGTATTTCTATAACTTGGTGGAAACACCAAGAAAATGTTTTCTATTGTCTTTTAAAAACAGCCCAAAGAAAATTTTGAACAATGTGACTACAGCAACTTTTCTGCATTTCTATCAAGTTATATTGTATAGTGAAATAAAATTTTTAAGCAATCAGCATTCATATTTCCTTTGGGCTATTTTCAAACACATTTTAATTTTAAGCACAACTAATTTTAAATCGTTATCTTTGAAGGCTCTAGAACTGCTCACACAATGTTATATCATGGTGCAAGGAAACACTGTAGCTACACTGGGCCCCTACAAAGGGCTAAAACAGGTCAGAACTTTTCTGCACATTGCAGTTTGTTTTGCCTGCCTGTCTTGAGTGTTTGCAATGCCTTTTGTTTTGATCTTGATACAGTAGCTAACTAAAGACAGACAGGGTCAATTCCAAAAAAATATTCTTACTTACAGATTGTAACTTTTGACAACCCCCTAGTTTCATAATGATTTTCAGTGTAGACTCTGTTTAACAGTTAAGCTGCTCTGGCAGCAACATAATTTTGCAAACATAAAAGTTAACAATATTAAAATTGCAGAAAAGAATCAAGGAAACTCCCTTAGAATTATATGTAAGGGAATTTTAAAGTAACCTTGTGGTAATTTTCGTCAAGAGATTTGATCACACTAAATAACTTAATGAAGCTCAGATGCTGAGGGCTTATAATCTTCTCCCATGTCTCATCCATCAAACTCATGACAACAAAAATATAAAGAAAACATTAGGGTAAGCCTGAACTGTTGGCCTACAGCCAGAGGACCTAATAGTAGGTAAATACCAGTTTGTTTACTGTATTTTGCACAGGTTCGTAAGGTGGTAGAAGACACGATGAAGAATATTCATCCTATTTATAACATCAAGGTTTGTGGAAATTGCTTGACAAACTGTGCCTTTAAATTTTGAAATAAAACAGATTATTAATTCTAGTCTACTAAACCCATTTTTGTTAAATCCAGGAATCCCTTATTTCAATAAGCCATTAGTTTGTCACTGGGCTTCGGTTAAGGCATGGGGGGAGAAATAAATATTCTAAGTTACTTCATGCTGTACAAGCTACCATTAAGTGTTACATGCAGTTGTATGACAAACACAACAACAGCAATAACAACAAGCTGAATCACTTTCCATTCAATCAAAAATGCGCCTAAAAGTTTTGGCTTGGGCGTACATGTGTGAATGGTAAACACTTAATGGCTTTGCCCCCCTGGAAAATTCTTGGAATTAGAATGGTACTTCCTCGGACAGTGTCATCTGCATATAGTTCATTTGTTTTTTTATTTGGGCAGGGGGAGGAGGAGAAGAGAGAGGAGGTATTTTGGTAGTACAAAGCAAAAATGTACTCACCAGTTTCCTGGAAACCAAAATTCTTTTCAACAGACTTGTAAGCACTGCAGGTTTGCTATGTAAACTTGTAGACAGAATTTTAAATTCTTTTAACTTCATATCTCTCACTATCTTCCTCGCAGACACTAATGATAAAAAGAGAATTAGCTAAGGATCCAGAGCTAAAAAATGAATCTTGGGACAGATTTCTGCCTAAGTTTACACAGAGAAATGCAAAGAAGGTCAAGAAATCCAAGTTTAAGAAAAAGGAATATACTCCATTCCCTCCACCACAAACAGAAAGCAAGGTAAGTGAATAAGAATTTTAATTCAGTTTTGCTTGTAATCTTCCAACTTCATTTTTTTGGCAGTCAGTAAACAGGGAAGTTGTTCAAAGTCTGTATTAAACAGACTTTCTCAAAGTCATTTGTCAGTAGTCATAGTCAGTAGTCCCAACGTGTTTTTTCTTTGTTGGGAAATGAGTTCTTTTTTTTTTTATAAATGCAAACATTTTGTACTGTTTGGGAACATCAATATGGTTGCCATGAACATGCTCTACTGCCGCAAGCAACTCTTTTGTTTTCTTCGTGATCGTCAAACTGCCCAGGTGCACCATAACTCAATAAATATACACACTAAGGGATGAACCAAATGTTGATACTGAGAAGTTTGAGTAACATTATGTGAACTACTAATAAAAATTGAATTTCAACAGATATTGGCAAATCGATACAAGAAATATATCAAACAAATGCATTTCGTGAAGCATGAGAAAAACAGTTGCCATCATTAGATTTACATTTTTAAATTTTTATTGTTTTGCGCTATTTACAAAAATTATACCTTTAACAGTATTTACAGAAATTATATTAATTAAAATGAGAAAAGAAATAAAGCAGTAAATAGCCAAAATGAAACGTGCTCAGTGACCAAAGTAGCATAGGCTTTTTTTAGAATTATCCCTTGATTTATTTACTAAATGGAAGGCCATGTTATCAATGTTTTCTCCATTCAGATTGATAAACAGTTAGCAAGTGGTGAATACTTTCTTCAAGAGAAAGAAAGAAGATTAAAGGCCCAACAGGAAAGAAAGGTATGTAATTTGTATGTAATCCAAAACAAACAACTGACAGAACAGGTAACTTAAGAATTGAGTACTTAACTGCATATTTCATTGATGCTGTTTGTCCTCAAAGGAAAGATAAATTTATTGTCTTTATCTGACCTGTGAAAGTTTTGTAGATCAATTTGATTTTCTTGTGCAGTTTCGCTGTGCAAGAAGGGACTTGATTTAAGTATCCCCTAAATGAAATGCTGGGTTCAAAAATTAGTTCAGTTTTGGTTGGTGCTGGGGTGAAATTGTCATACTCCCATGAACCTTATTCTGAGTATTTTCTATCTATTTAATATCATCGTTCACAATTATTTCAATAGGCTCGACAAGTGGCAGCAGAGGAAAAGAGGAAAGCTAAGCGGGAACAGGCGTTCATTCCACCAGTGGAGGAAAAACCCAAAAAAGAAACTAAGAAGAAAGGTAAGATGATATTCTGTAAGATGACATTAATTATTTTTCTTTTATTGTCTCTATAGTTGTGCATACCACATTATTACAGTTACATTTATCATAAGGTTCCAAAAGTCATAACCCCTCTCAATTACTGGGTTAAATTTCAATTTGCTGGGTTCTTTGCAATACCGGTAATTTTGGAATACAACAGCAAAATGGGAATGTTGTTACACAACTATTGAAATAGATTAAAGATTTTTTTCCCTCATTCCATAATAATTATTGTTTTTGCAGAGAATGATAGCAAAGTGGACGTGGAGGCATTCAAAAAGAAAATAAAAAATTCCCAGGTGAGATCAATTTGCTCTAGCAGCAGTTTTGTTTGTTTGCGTTTTCAAAAAAAAAAAAGGTTTCTCTTACAGAAATTAAAATAATATTGCATTGGGATTGCTGATTTTTTCTGTCGCTGCAGAAAAGAAGACTTCTTGGACAGAGTGCATCAGAAACTCCAGTAAAAAAGAAAAAAGGCAAGAGTTAAAAGGAAGCTACCGATATTCAAATAAATGTTATTTGCAGTCAAAACCGTCGACAGCCAGTGCCCAGCACAGTGGTTCCACTATGCGTTTGGTTGGTGATGTCATCCATGGGACAGGCAATACTGAAGCTTATTGCATGAACACATGACAAGCTCATCACTGCTCCTTGAAGTCTGGACATCTCCAGAGATAATACCATCAAAGACAATTTTACAATGCTTTGTTTCGTCAATGCATATTCATTTGCTATTTCATTCACAAGTTGTATTTATACTGTACGAACTACTGTTTTGACACTCCATCTTTTTGAGAAAAATGTTTTCTACAAGAAAGAAAACAAATAATGATGATATCAACCACATTAGTGCACCACCTCTGTAAGGATGGCAAGAAGGCAGATGCTGGAAATGAACTTCTCCCTTTGACCTAACATTGTTGTTCTATATACATAGGGATGACAAAAATTGAAGTGAGCTTAAGCTTAAATTAAAACAATTTTTACAGTTCTTTTGTGTTACCGCTTAAATATATAAGTTTTAATAAGTTTTAGAAAACAACCAAGATGTAGAGCTGAAACAGAAAAACTACCTTATGCATGCTTACAAACCAAAGTTTTGGACAGGAAACCTGCAGATGTTACTCAGAAAGCAATGTTTGTCATGGTATGTCCCAGAATTAAGAATCCAACAAATGATAGCTAGAACGGGTTTTTCTGTCATCAACCAATGAACCCACAGCAGAAACGTACACGAGTCGACACGTGAAAGACAAGTAACATGCAAAAATTGATTTCGCGAACGCGAAGAGTTATACCAGACATTTACACTGTAAATTGTTAACGAAATTCATTCCGTGTATCCTAATAAAGTTCACCAAAGTACTAAGCGACGATAAAACAGAAGAATTCAACATAAAACTTTACCTAAGAATTAACATGTTTAACATAACGTGTTCAACATTTACTGTATTTTAGAAACATGAGCAAGCAGTCGCTGTGATTTTATTACACCACTTTGAAGTAATATAAAACAGGAGTTTAAACAATAAAATCACTTACCTTTCATCGTTAACATTTCGAGCTCCTTGTGTCATTTACGTGGAAGTCATTTAAACCCTATAAAGGGCAAAGCATCGGCGGTCCGTCGCGGAAATGTTTTTTGAGGAACCCAATTGAGTGCAGGCTCGTCAATGGTTATTAATATTTGATTGTTTGATTGGTTAAACTGTTTCTCTTGATTTACCAAATATGGTGGACAGTCTTACGTGTCAACCCCCAAGCCAAAGGGATCTCCAAACTCACAGTTCTTAGAGACTCGTTGCTGGGAGAGAAACGTTTGCCGAACATAGGCACAAAAGTTTTTCTTTTAACTGGAGTGCAAAAGATTTAGCTTGGGTTTAGGCGCCCCCGCTCTCCCCAGAAAAAATCGGAGACCCTCCCTCCCTCTGAAACCAACAGGTTATGTGTACAGCCGGGCTGGAGTCCAATAACCTTCTTTGCAACAAGTCCATCCGCGCGCAAGTAGTCCACGCGGACCTGCGCGACCAATTGTGCGACCTTCAATCTTTTGCGAAAAGACTGGGTCGAATGTGAAATGAAGTCGTTACAGTTCAAATAGATCTGCCACTTTGATCGTTCAGAAATAAGTTCGGGTAAGTACTTCACTTTATTTAAATGGTTTTAGTGGGCAAGAAAACTGTAAATTAAGTAGTATGGATTGAAATCGTCAGACTTAGTTTCCGTTTTGCAACCGCAGTCGCTAAAATTTAAACTTTTAATCAACTTCTCAGAGCGCCTGTTGGTTCGTTCAAGTACATTCGCTCGTTCGTCATATGTTTTTTCTTCGTGTATTCAAACATTTGGACAGAAATGTGTAAGCCACGATGGAGATTATTATAAAACATACTTCACGAGGACATTTAGTGAGTGAAGTTAAAACCAGCAAGTATACCGTTGAAATAGTCCTGAAAAGGAAGCCATGAAATTTCATTTTTCTTTCTTTTTTCTTTGACTTGAAGCTTGAACAAGCTTAAACTGAATTAAAACCGTCGGCCAAACCATGCAAACTGATGAATCAGAATTTGCCTTTTCCTTCTGAATTTTGTAAACCAAAATTGAGTCCTGAGGATTCCTGTCACACCGTCGAAAAGAAGCTAAATTGCAATTTTGTTGGTTTGGACCTCAACCTTTGCAACCGACAGCAAGATATCATTGGATGGTGTTTGCCAGCGGTTTCAGACTGAAAGGTTAGCTAAATATAACAGTCATTAGTATATTCTCAGCTCCGACTATTGCATTTCTAGCGCTCTGATTGGCTCAAAAACTCCGACTATGAGCCATTAGTCGGAGTTTTACCTTATATGGAAAACAGTGCGCCAAGTTTAAAAATTTTCCGCTCTGTAAAATTGTTGAAATAAAAATCGGCGGCAAAAACCCGATTAAGAATATACTAAAACAATTATTCCATTCGACCTTGTTGGATATGAAGTGATCATAACCAACTCGCGCTACGCGCTCGTTGGTTATTTATCACTTCATATCCAACGCGGTTTCATGGAATAATTGTTAATTAGTGAAAAGTATGATCCAGTCTGGAGTATCATTTAAACCATTTCGTGATCGAGTTGATCAACGGCATGCAATGTTATTCATTTTGTCATCAGAATGCAGTCATCATCACAAAACACATGGACACCACATTGCCGCGAGTACTGTAATGGCAACACAGCCGAGTTCTACTGCCCAGAATGCGCTGCAATGTTTTGCGGCGATTGCTACGACAAGGAACATCGTGGAAATGAACGGAAATCCCAACACGGAAAACTCACTGAGCTGAGGGCCATTTGCAGTGTTCATAAGCACACGCTAGATTATTTCAACCTCACGCTTCTTCAGCCCATGTGCATTATTTGCAAAAAGGAGACCATGCTTACTCCAGAACATGAACATCACGTCATTGACCATATTGAGACGACTGTACCAAAGCTAAGATCTCTCATGGAAAAGAAACTGGAAAGTGCTTCCGAAATGATTGACAGATTGAACCAAGAGCTAGCTAGGGTAGAAAATGTCGCAAGAAGTACAATGATTGCATCGGTCAGTTACATCCAGTGTTGTTTTGCAAGACTACGGCAACTTCTTGATGAGAGAGAAGTTGAACTTTTGACGAATGCAAGAAAATACTATGATGACTTTGTGGAGTTTGGTGAAGGAAGAATGGAAGCGCGGAATGCTTTGAGAGACCTCAAGGCTTTGTCAGACGAAGGTGGGTATTTATAGCGTTTTTTGATGATAAAATAATATCTAGAGAATAGTAGCATTACAAGCAAACCAATCAAATTTCAATCAAATTCTCAGGAAAAAAAAATGGAACTTCTATAAAGGTCATCCCATGAAGCACAGAAGTTTTTTTTTCCTTAGGAACTTTGCAATAGGGTGAACTGAAAAAGAAAAACCAATTTACCCATGCCATCAACTGGGCATGGGCTGTAATTTTCTCTTGATCAATATGAACAAACAACATGGATCCCGCTGGTGACTCCCACATGAAAAGGACAGGAGTGCTTGACGTACATTTTAGGGGTTAAAAAAGTGGTTTGATCATCTCTTAGGGTGTTCATCCTCAAAAGGCCCACCTTTTAAGGTGTAATTTGAGCAAAAAAAAGATGACTGGAGATAATGTGTTATATTAGATTTGGTACCTCGTAGGGGTAAAAAAATTTCAAGCCACACCCGCAAAACAGGATCTGGGAGCCTCTTAGGGTTTCTTTCTAAAATTTCTGACCCGCACCCCTGATCCTCTTTGTAAGGGGAGTCCTGACCCGTGGGCAGGGATAGCCAATGTCTGAGCCAAATTGGATCCGTTCTGCTGTAACATAGCTAGTCTACCTGCATGTTAGAGAAATTTTACTGCTAGTTTTGTTGATCAGAATTCATGTATATGAACAATGAAATGTGATCTATATAGGGCTACTGTTGTACTGAACAGATGGTGAGAGAAACACATAATATGCAATCAACTGAATGAATGCTTAAAGCTCTTTTTTCTCATAATAAACAGGAAAATTGCTTTTAAATAAAGATGCCAGAAGCCTTGTGGTGGAATTTCCATCAGTGTTCATTAGACTCAAGGACCTTTGCAGTTCAACAGTTTGTGAAGGACAGACCAAGAAGTTGAAAATTATAATTGATTTTGAGACAAATATTCTTGAACAGCTGAGGGAAGTTGGAGTCATGAAGTCATACACTACTGAACGAACTGCAGGTAGAGTGGGAAATGGTTGTTTGCTGTTTTTTTTTTTATTCAGCTTTCTGTTTCCAGACAAGTTTTTCAACTGTAACATATTCTAATTTTCTTGTCCTGGGTATTTTTGCAGATGAGAAAACTGGAAACTCAAAAGTGGCAAATGATAATGATTACAGCAGCTCTTTAGATTGTAAAAGAGGTATTGCATGTTTTAAACAAATGTTAAATGTCAATGTAGGTAAATGTACTAGATAATTTAGTGTAAAAATAAATGTGTGTGAATTTATGTTAATCAGTAATGTATACATTACTGACCTGTTTATTATAAGTAGATACTTGCAGCTCTTGCAGATGGTGGAAAATCAAATTAAATTTCACATTAATTGAGAAAGTTCCACAGTTATTTGTGTACATCTCTTTGGGTCCTCTTTCTTACTTCTGAAAAACTTAGTGACGTTAATAGTACATTACTGTCAGTATTAACCTGAATGATGTAAAAAAATGATTACAGAAATGACAGTGTCTGTTGTATTTTTCTATTCTTCTCATTGTGCTCTTGTCACTTGATAACAATATAATTATTATTGTGGTACAAGTTATAAGTTTTTAGAAATTATGCTTTGATTTGTTAGTTTATGCTAGAAAGCATGCTCAAAACCCAAGATTGCATTTTATAAGTTTAAGGTGGCACCATACTTTTCCATATTAACTACTTCACCACTGCACTTTATCCCAATATCTTAAAAAGTATCAGAAGCACAACAGGGTGTTTCGGTCCTTAAAATTCCTGAGGTATTAACAAATGGAAATTATTAAAACAAATTTACTTATCTTCAGTTGTAAAAATTCCTTTAGGTATGAAGAGGCATTTCTCCCACCCACCCTCTCAGGAGGAACCTAGCACCAAGCAAGCCAGAGATGATAATACCCATGTAGTCAGTTTTGAGTCTAACAAGTCACTGAGAACTCCATTGAAAGCCACAGCAGTGACATCATCCAAAATTACATCACCTTCACCTAGAAAGCGAACTTGCAAACCAACTGCCCAGAAGTCTGCACAATCACCGGAGTGGATTCCAGCCTCTCCCATTCAAACACCCTGTGTGGCTTCACCAAGAAGGAAAAGAGGAGGAGAACTAAGCAAAGAGTTTATGGTGAGGTTAAATTAAATACGTATTTTTATTTTTGGAAAGGTAGTCTTGAGGTAAATCCGAGCATTCTGATTGCTTCTTTGTAAGCTTGGTCAGGATTTTGCCATACAACAGACCATTTCCATGCAGAAACAGCCATAAGCCATGTATTCTTTGTTTTTCGAGAGCCAACAAATTGAGTAACATTAGAACTAACAATCATGGCCTGAGTGCCACTGCCCATATCATAAACTACTTACTTGTGCTAATTACTCAAGCCGTACTGTGGATTTTTGGCCCTTGGACATTTGTTGTCATTTTTTTGTAGGGATCTCGCTGCACTCGGTCCGTACTGCCATGCCCAATATTTCCCAGTAGGGCCCTTGTGTAGTTATTATGTCCAAGTTCTGTTTTATTTTCAAATTGATTACTTAAAAACTCATGGGAATACCATTGCTTTTCAAGTGCTCAGTAATTTTGAGTTACGACTAACATCAGTTCTTGGACATGGTGACAATTCATAGTTGCGGCTTTTTTCAGCTCCGGTTTAGTTCAGTTGTCCCTCAACTCTTTTCTGGCTGCAAAGGAGAATACAACTTTTAAGGATTTCTTGGAAGTTGATGTGTGCAGAAAACCCATCAAATAATTTTCTTCCTGTCTTGCAATACAGAAATGTGATATCATTCTGACAGAGCTATGGGCTCAGGATGAAAGCTTCCCATTTGTACGCCCTGTGGATAAGAAACAGGTAACTATATTAGCCAGAACAAATAATTCACTAAATATTGTTGACTGCTGGGGCGGACACATGAGTTTAGAGAAGAGGGTTTGAGATACGGACCGCCAAAGGCACTCCCCTGTAGGGGGGGGGGGGGGGTCCAGGGGCATCTTCCCCCAGAAAATTTTAAAATTGAGGTCCCCAGAAAGGGATTTCCAGGATTCTGAGGACAAGTCAGCATGTTATAATGCCACATTTTTTAAAAATTTCTGCGACCGAACCCCTCAAACCCCCGAGGTCTGACGCTGGATGGAAATACGTAAAGTTTGTATGTATGTATGTATGTAAATACTCGTAACTGTTTTGCATTCTGATATCCCTCTTTATATTAATACAACAATCTCTAAAGTTTTATGCCCATAGCCTAATTCTACTCCACTCTCAATTTGTTAGG
Organism: Orbicella faveolata; assembly: GCF_042242905.1. Taxonomy (NCBI): domain Eukaryota; kingdom Metazoa; phylum Cnidaria; class Anthozoa; order Scleractinia; family Merulinidae; genus Orbicella; species Orbicella faveolata. The sequence continues at coordinate 4,394,345 of NW_028301547.1, read as the reverse complement.
GCAAGTTAAGATAGTACATGCATATATCAAGCTTTATCAAGCTTACATTTCATAAAAATTGAACTAAACTGAGTCTTGTTCACATTTGTCTTGTGCAGTCACAACAACTGCAACACGAAAAATGCTCTAGGATTTTGAAACATGTTTAAAATTTAACCCTTCAAAAATAACTTTGTAATATTTTCAGATAATCATGTGATCATATGATTGCCTTGACCATGAAAGCTGTATGCAATTTTTGTATAATGCTATAGAGTGAGGGCCAGAACAGAACCAAAAAAGTACTCTCACTGGAAATCGCCTGGTAACTGGACTTACATATACTTTGAATTCTAGTCACCAGATTACTATAAAGTCATCAAGAATCCCATGGACTTGTCCATTATCAAAGAGAAACTGCACACTCTTCAGTATGCATCTGCTGTAGATTTTGTGAAAGATATGCATTTGATGCTTAGCAACTGTACAAGATATAATCAGGTAAAGACAAAATAACTTCAGCCAACACTTACTGTAGAAACAAAAAGGTAACGTTTAACTCTGTATCAGGTTATAAGTGGCCCATGCAGTGGGAGCTTACGGTTAGTAAGCTAGACCAATTAAATAAAAGCATTAAATTTGTTAGTAACCAGTAGTACATCTGGGTGGAGAGAGGCACTGCGAGAGGAAAGTGTCCAGCCCAAGAACATAATTATGCAATAACTCCGGCCAGGGGTCAAACCCGGACCACTTGATCCGGAGTCGAGCGTGCTAACTATAAGGCAATCCCACCTCCTCCACTGTAGTAGTTGGACATCAGAAATCCAATCTGCATTGTTGCTGACTGGTTAGCTGTTTACAGAAGTTTGGCCGAGGTCAGGTATATGCAGCTGCCCGGATTCCAAGTTGTCAGGTGCAGGAGCTCCTGAGCACTCATTCACCCTCCTCCTTGAGGACATTGTTATCCTACAAACTGTTGTACATTACTCCATAGCATGAACCCAGTGAAGGAAGAGGGTGGTAATCTACAAAGTTTTATACGGGTAGTTTCCTCCCCGAGGTCCGACTTCTTACCCTTTTGTACACCATTTAGACAGTAAAGACACCCCTTTCATAGGCCTTTTATAGAAAAAAGGTACTCTTTCCACATACCTACTTAAGAACACTGCATCCCTTTTCTAAACCCTTAAAATGAAGTCAACAACAATACTACAGGAGAACATCAAGCATTACCAGAAGAGATCTTAACCAAAAAAAAAGTATCATCTATTCAGTTCCCCTACGGTACACGTTATACATTTATGACAGATTTCTCTACCCGTTCATACACCTCAACTTGTGAAATCCCTACCCTTTTGTGTACCTGAAGCCTGACAAACTTCAAAAAAGGTGCCCCTTTCAGGCGGAGCCTCTCAGTACACGTATAGGCCTTTATATGGAGTACCGCCTTCCCCAAGGGCACGGAGAACACTTTTAAAACCTTCACAGAATGTATGTAAACAGTGAGTAAACGTTTAGCGTCATAAGCTGGAGTAAATGGAAGGGAAAGATCGCGTGTAAATGAGTGTAATCTTTTTGTATAAATTTATCGCCACATCTAGGACAGCTGTAATGCCTACAATTTGTCTTCATACATTTCACAACCAGTAACTATCAATTTTTACTTTATAGGTAATTTAACTTTTTTTCTTTTTTTAGCCTGGCACTTACGTCTTTGCTGCTGGCGAAGCGTTGGGAAATATCTTCAACCGTTTGCTCAAAGAGAACTTTCCTAACTTTGAAAATGTCCTTCTGGAGGATAGCGAGAATGATTCCGCTTCCAACAAATAGTACAAATACTGTGTAACTAAAAAGATAAACTTCTGT